>NC_047018.1:35153016-35453584 GCF_902652985.1 Pecten maximus
TTGTCATAACAACAGATCCATTTCTTGGCGACGAAGAACCCACGGATATCACAGTAAACGGAGACATAGACATACCTACAACTGAACTGACAGGAAACTGCGATATGGCACAGGATAACGAGCAGGAAACATCACAGGAAATTGATCCCAACCAGGACGGTGATAGTTCATCGTTGAAAGAAGATGTCAAAATATCGCCAGAAACACTTTTTGTAAAAGAGGACACTACAGATATTGCAGAGAATGTAACTTCAGCTGAAATGCTATCATTGGAAACTTCTGATGAAAGTGATCCCCCAGAGGATAAGAAAGATGAAAAGGAAGAAGGAACAGTTGATGTACATGGTAAAATTGAACCATCTTTGGCACTTAATACTGTGTTATCAACAGAAAATATTTTGGACGACGACGAATTTAAGGAAACGTCAGAAGATGGTAATGCATCAAATGAAAAGACAGAGGAAGGCCAAAAGGACACAGTTGACACACAGGATACAGTTGAGCCATCTTTGGCATTAGGTGTCGTCATAGCACCAGATCCATTTCTTGGCAACGAAGAAACCACGGATATCACAATAAATGGAGACATAGATATACCTGCAACGGAACTGACAGGAAACGGCGATATGGCACAGATTCAAGAACAAGAAACATCACAGGAAATTGCTCCCAACCAGGACGCTGATAGTTCATCGTTGAAAGAAGATGTAGAAATATCACCAGAGACACTTTCTGTAAAAGAGGACACAACAAATATTACAGAGAATGTAACTTCAACTGAAATATCATCATTGGAACCTTCAGATAGAAATGATCCGCCCGAGGATCAGAAAGATGAAAAGGAAGAAGAAACAGTTGATGTACAGAGTAAAGGTGAACCATCCTTGGCACTAAATGCTGTGTTATCAACAGAAAATAGTTCTGAAGACAAGGAATTAAAGGAAACGTCAGACGACGGCAACGCGTCAAATGAAAAGACCGATGTAGACCAAAAGTACACAGTTGAAACACCGGATACAGTTGAGCCATCTTTGGCACTAGGTGCCGTCATAGCAAAAGATCCATTTCTTGGCAACGAAGAAACCACGGATATCACATTAAATGGAGTCATAGATATACCTACAACGGAACTGATAGGAAACGGCGATATGGCACAGAATCAAGAGCAAGAAACATCACAAGAAATTGCTCCCAACCAGGACGCTGATAGTTCATCGTTGAAAGAAGATTTAGAAATATCGCCAGAGACACTTTCTGTAAAAGAGGACACTGCAGATGTTACAGAGAATGTTACTTTAGAAGAAAAACCATCACTAAAATGTACAAACAATAATGATCCGATAGAGGATCAGAAAGATGAAAAGGAAGAAGAAAATGTTGATACACAGGGTTCCCTTGAACCATCTTTGGCACTAAATGCTGTGTTGTCAACAGAAAATATTGTGGACGACAAAGAATTAATGGAAACGTCTGAAGATGGCAATGCAACAAATGAAAAAAACGATGTAGACCAAAATGACACAGTTGACACACAGGATAAAGTTGAGCCATCTTTGGCATTAGGTGTCGTCATAGCACCAGATCCATTTCTTGGCAACGAAGAAACCACGGATATCACAGTAAATGGAGACATAGATATACCTGCAACGGAACTGACAGGAAACGGCGATATCGCACAGAATCAAGAGGAAGAAACATCACAGGAAGTTGCTCCCAACCAGGACGCTGATAGTTCATCGTTGAAAAAAGATGTAGAAATATCGCCAGAGACACTTTCTGTAAAAGAGGACACAACAAATATTACAGAGAATGTAACTTCAACTGAAATATCATCATTGGAACCTTCAGATAGAAATGATCCGCCAGAGGATCAGAAAGATGAAAAGGAAGAAGAAACAGTTGATGTACAGAGTAAAGGTGAACCATCCTTGGCATTAAATGCTGTGTTATCAATAGGAAATAGTTCTGAAGGCAAGGAATTAAAGGAAACGTCAGACGATGGTAACGCGTCAAATGAAAAGACCGATGTAGACAAAAAATACACAGTTGACACACCGGATACAGTTGAGCCATCTTTGGCATTAGGTGTCGTCATAGCAAAAGATCCATTTCTTGGCAACGAAGAAACCACGGATATCACAGTAAATGGAGACATAGATATACCTGCAACCGAACTGACAGAAAACGGCGATATGGCACAGAATCAAGAGCAAAAAACATCACAAGAATTTGCTCCCAACCAGGACGCTGATAGTTCATCGTTGAAAAAAGATGTAGAAATATCGCCAGAGACACTTTCTGTAAAAGAGGACACTGCAGATGTTACAGGGAATGTAACTTCAGTAGAAAAACCATCACTAAAATGTACAGACAATAATGATCCGGTAGAGAATCAGAAAGATGAAAAGGAAGAAGAAACAGTTGATGTACAGAGTAAAGGTGAACCATCCTTGGCACTAAATGCTGTGTTATCAATAGGAAATAGTTCTGAAGACAAGGAATTAAAGGAAACGTCAGACGATGGTAACGCGTCAAATGAAAAGACCGATGTAGACAAAAAGTACACAGTTGACACACCGGATACAGTTGAGCCATCTTTGGCATTAGGTGTCGTCATAGCAAAAGATCCATTTCTTGGCAACGAAGAAACCACGGATATCACAGTAAATGGAGACATAGATATACCTGCAACCGAACTGACAGAAAACGGCGATATGGCACAGAATCAAGAGCAAAAAACATCGCAAGAATTTGCTCCCAACCAGGACGCTGATAGTTCATCATTGAAAAAAGATGTAGAAATATCGCCAGAGACACTTTCTGTAAAAGAGGACACTGCAGATGTTACAGGGAATATAACTTCAGTAGAAAAACCATCACTAAAATGTACAGACAATAATGATCCGGTAGAGAATCAGAAAGATGAAAAGGAAGAAGAAACAATTGATGTACAGAGTAAAGGTGAACCATCCTTGGCACTAAATGCTGTGTTATCAATAGGAAATAGTTCTGAAGACAAGGAATTAAAGGAAACGTCAGACGATGGTAACGCGTCAAATGAAAAGACCGATGTAGACCAAAAGTACACAGTTGACACACCGGATACAGTTGAGCCATCTTTGGCATTAGGTGTCGTCATAGCACCAGATCCATTTCTTGGCAACGAAGAAACCACGGATATCACAGTAAATGGAGTCATAGATATACCTACAACGGAACTGATAGGAAACGGCGATATGGCACAGAATCAAGAGCAAGAAACATCACAAGACATTGCTCCCAACCAGGACGCTGATAGTTCATCGTTGAAAGAAGATTTAGAAATATCGCCAGAGACACTTTCTGTAAAAGAGGACACTGCAGATGTTACAGAGAATGTTACTTTAGAAGGAAAAGCATCACTAAATTGTACAGACAATAATGATCCAATAGAGGATCAGAAAGATGAAAAGGAAGAAGAAACAGTTGATGTACAGGGCATAGTTGAACCATCTTTGGCACTAAATGCTGTGTTGTCAACAGAAAATATTGTGGACGACAAAGCATTAATGGAAACGTCTGAAGATGGCAATGCAACAAATGAAAAAAACGATGTAGACCAAAATGACACAGTTGACACACAGTATACAGTTGAGCCATCTTTGGCATTAGGTGTTGACATAACAACAGATCCATTTCTTGGCGACGAAGAACCCACGGATATCACAGTAAATGGAGACATAGACATACCTACAACTGAACTGACAGGAAACTGCGATATGGCACAGGATAACGAGCAGGAAACATCACAGGAAATTGATCCCAACCAGGACGGTGATAGTTCATCGTTGAAAGAAGATGTCAAAATATCGCCAGAAACACTTTCTGTAAAAGAGGACACTACAGATATTGCAGAGAATGTAACTTCAGCTGAAATGTTATCATTGGAAACTTCTGATGAAAGTGATCCCCCAGAGGATAAGAAAGATGAAAAGGAAGAAGAAACAGTTGATGTACAGAGTAAAGGTGAACCATCCTTGGCACTAAATGCTGTGTTATCAATAGGAAATAGTTCTGAAGACAAGGAATTAAAGGAAACGTCAGACGATGGTAACGCGTCAAATGAAAAGACCGATGTAGACAAAAAGTACACAGTTGACACACCGGATACAGTTGAGCCATCTTTGGCATTAGGTGTCGTCATAGCAAAAGATCCATTTCTTGGCAACGAAGAAACCACGGATATCACAGTAAATGGAGACATAGATATACCTGCAACCGAACTGACAGAAAACGGCGATATGGCACAGAATCAAGAGCAAAAAACATCGCAAGAATTTGCTCCCAACCAGGACGCTGATAGTTCATCATTGAAAAAAGATGTAGAAATATCGCCAGAGACACTTTCTGTAAAAGAGGACACTGCAGATGTTACAGGGAATATAACTTCAGTAGAAAAACCATCACTAAAATGTACAGACAATAATGATCCGGTAGAGAATCAGAAAGATGAAAAGGAAGAAGAAACAATTGATGTACAGAGTAAAGGTGAACCATCCTTGGCATTAAATGCTGTGTTATCAATAGGAAATAGTTCTGAAGACAAGGAATTAAAGAAAACGTCATACGATGGTAACGCGTCAAATGAAAAGACCGATGTAGACCAAAAGTACACAGTTGACACACCGGATACAGTTGAGCCATCTTTGGCACTAGGTGCCGTCATAGCAAAAGATCCATTTCTTAGCAACGAAGAAACCACGGATATCACAGTAAATGGAGTCATAGATATACCTACAACGGAACTGATAGGAAACGGCGATATGGCACAGAATCAAGAGCAAGAAACATCACAAGACATTGCTCCCAACCAGGACGCTGATAGTTCATCGGTGAAAGAAGATGTAGAAATATCGCCAGAGACACTTTCTGTAAAAGAGGACACTGCAGATGTTACAGAGAATGTTACTTTAGAAGGAAAACCATCACTAAAATGTACAGACAATAATGATCCAATAGAGGATCAGAAAGATGAAAAGGAAGAAGAAAGAGTTGATGTACAGGGCATAGTTGAACCATCTTTGGCACTAAATGCTGTGTTGTCAACAGAAAATATTGTGGACGACAAAGCATTAATGGAAACGTCTGAAGATGGCAATGCAACAAATGAAAAAAACGATGTAGACCAAAATGACACAGTTGACACACAGGATACAGTTGAGCCATCTTTGGCATTAGGTGTTGACATAACAACAGATCCATTTCTTGGCGACGAAGAACCCACGGATATCACAGTAAATGGAGACATAGACATACCTACAACTGAACTGACTGGAAACTGCGATATGGCACAGGAAAACGAGCAGGAAACATCACAGGAAATTGATCCCAACCAGGACGGTGATAGTTCATCGTTGAAAGAAGATGTCAAAATATCGCCAGAAACACTTTCTGTAAAAGAGGACACTACAGATATTGCAGAGAATGTAACTTCAGCTGAAATGCTATCATTGGAAACTTCTGATGAAAGTGATCCCCCAGAGGATAAGAAAGATGAAAAGGAAGAAGAAACAGTTGATGTACATGGTAAAATTGAACCATCTTTGGCACTTAATACTGTGTTATCAACAGACAATATTTTGGACGACGACGAATTTAAGGAAACGTCAGAAGATGGTAATGCATCAAATGAAAAGACAGAGGAAGGCCAAAAGGACACAGTTGACACACAGGATACAGTTGAGCCATCTTTGGCATTAGGTGTCGTCATAGCAAAAGATCCATTTCTTGGCAACGAAGAAACCACGGATATCACAGTAAATGGAGTCATAGATATACCTACAACGGAACTGATAGGAAACGGCGATATGGCACAGAATCAAGAGCAAGAAACATCACAAGAAATTGCTCCCAACCAGGACGCTGATAGTTCATCGTTGAAAGAAGATTTAGAAATATCGCCAGAGACACTTTCTGTAAAAGAGGACACTGCAGATGTTACAGAGAATGTTACTTTAGAAGAAAAACCATCACTAAAATGTACAGACAATAATGATCCGATAGAGGATCAGAAAGATGAAAGGGAAGAAGAAAATGTTGATCTACAGGGTACAGTTGAACCATCTTTAGCACTAAATGCTGTGTTATCAATAGGAAATAGTTCTGAAGACAAGGAATTAAAGGAAACCTCAGACGACGGTAACGCGTCAAATGAAAAGACCGATATAGACCAAAAGTACACAGTTGACACACCGGATACAGTTGAGCCATCTTTGGCATTAGGTGTCGTCATAGCACCAGATTCATTTCTTGGCAACGAAGAAACCACGGATATCACAGTAAATGGAGACATAGATATACCTGCAACGGAACTGACAGGAAACGGCGATATGGCACAGAATCAAGAGCAAGAAACATCACAGGAAGTTGCTCCCAACCAGGACGCTGATAGGTCATCGTTGAAAGAAGATGTAGAAATATCGCCAGAGACACTTTCTGTAAAAGAGGACACAACAAATATTACAGAGAATGTAATTTCAGCTGAAATACCATCATTGAAACCTTCAGATAGAAATGATCCGCCAGAGGATCAGAAAGATGAAAAGGAAGAAGACACAGTTGATGTACAGAGTACAGTCGAACCATCTTTGGCACTAAATGCTGTGTTATTAACAGAAAATAGTTCGGAAGACAAGGAATTAAAGGAAACGTCAGACGACGGTAACGCGTCAAATGAAAAGACCGATGTAGACCAAAAGTACACAGTTGACACACCGGATACAGTTGAGCCATGTTTGGGATTAGGTGTCGTCATAGCAACAGTTCCATTTCCTGGCGACAAAGAAACCTCGGATATCACAGCAAATGGAGTCATAGATATACCTACAACGGAACTGATAGGAAACGGCGATATGGCGCAGAATCAAGAGCAAGAAACATCACAAGAAATTGCTCCCAACCAGGACGCTGATAGTTCATCGTTGAAAGAAGATGTAGAAATATCGCCAGAGACACTTTCTGTAAAAGAGGACACTGCAGATGTTACAGGGAATGTAACTTCAGTAGAAAAACCATCACTAAAATGTACAGACAATAATGATCCGTTAGAGAATCAGAAAGATGAAAAGGAAGAAGAAACAGTTGATGTACAGAGTAAAGGTGAACCATCCTTGGCACTAAATGCTGTGTTATCAATAGGAAATAGTTCTGAAGACAAGGAATTAAAGGAAACGTCAGACGACGGTAACGCGTCAAATGAAAAGACCGATGTAGACCAACAGTACACAGTTGACACACCGGATACAGTTGAGCCATCTTTGGCACTAGGTGCCGTCATAGCAAAGGATCCATTTCTTGGCAACGAAGAAACCACGGATATCACAGTAAATGGAGTCATAGATATAACTACAAAGGAACTGATAGGAAATGGCGATATGGCACAGAATCAAGAGCAAGAAACATCACAGGAAATTGCTCCCAACCAGGACGCTGATAGTTCATCGTTGAAAGAAGATTTAGAAATATCGCCAGAGACACTTTCTGTAAAAGAGGACACAACAAATATTACAGAGAATGTAACTTCAATAGAAAAACCATCACTAAAATGTACAGACAATAATGATCCGCTAGAGGATAAGAAAGATGAAAACGAAGAAGAAAATGTTGATTTACAGGGTACAGTCGAACCATCTTTGGCACTAAATGCTGTGTTATCAACAGAAAATAGTTCGGAAGACAAGGAATTAAAGGAAACGTCAGACGACGGTTACGGGTCAAATGAAAAGACCGATGTATACCAAAAGTACACAGTTGACACACCGGATACAGTTGAGCCATGTTTGGGATTAGGTGTCGTCATAGCAACATTTCCATTTCCTGGCGACAAAGAAACCACGGATATCACAGCAAATGGAGACATAGATATACCTACAACGGAACTGTTAGGAAACCGCGATATAGCACAGAATAACGAGCAGGAAACATCACAGGTAATTGATTCAAACCAGGACGCTGATAGTTCATCGTTGACAGAAGATGAAGAAGTATCAACAGAGACACTTCCTGTGAAAGAGGATGTTGCAGAAGTTACAGAGAATGTCACTTCAGTGGGAAAACCATCACTAAAATCTACAGATAATAGCGATCCGTTAGAGGATGTGAAAGAGGGAAAGGTCGAAGAAAAAGTTGATGTGAAGGATACACTAGAACCATCTTCGGCACAAAATGCTGTCTCATCATCGCAAAATTTTTCGGACGACAACGAATTTACGGAAACTTCCCACGATAGTAATGCATCAAATGAAAAGACGTATGTGGACCAAAAGGACACAGCTGACACACAGAATACAATTGAGCCATCTTTTGAACTCGAAAATGGTAACCCTGATGATGCTGTTTACATACAAGGTAACCGCGAACCCTCTTTAGATCTAGGGTTTGTCGCACCAACAGATCAACCCACAGCAATAAATGTTGAGTCAGAGTTCATTCCCGGCCCGACTTTGCAGGAACTGGTTCCGCCTTTATCAACAACAGAAATGTCTTTAATTGCCGATAAAGGTCGTTCAGAAAGAAAAAACACATTACCGATAGAGGAAATATTGGAAAGTTCAGTTATAGATGCCACAATGAAGAGTAACACCGAGAGAGAAGACAAAAAGGATCAGATACATCTTAGTCAAGAACACAAAATACAAGAAGAAAACGACAACGCTGTATCAAAACATCATTCTACATTAACTACCGATGGATCTATTAACCTTACACATGAGCAGGTACATGAGGATGTGCACACAACGGAAAACAAAGATAACATACATAATCACATCGAAATGCAAGAGATAAATGAAGGCCAGACGACAAGTCATTTTAAACAAGAATTATATACAAAAGCCACATCGAATCCGGATGACAGCCTGAAACAGAGATTGTCTGGAATTACCGAGAATCAACTACCGGACACGTCAGTAAACCTAAGTGGGGATGAAAAACAGAATGAAATAATTTCATATTCGCACTGCGACAACGATAACAGTGTGTCAATCCAAGATCTACACGATGTATCCGCCAATCAAAGACTACCAGATTTAAGGGAATCTCAGAAAATGGACGACAAGTTACAAGACAATAAATTGAATAAAGAAGATAGTGGTGATGGAAAGCCTTCTATTACAGAGATTCGTTCAAAAGAAGACATCACACTTCATGACGAGAATGAAGTAAAAGCAGATTATCCAAGAACTGTGATAAAGTCAGATAATGATCACAACAATAAAGACGATTCGGACATGGAAGAATATAAAGATGCTTTGGATTATGTGCCAGAAAAAGACACTGAGGAATTTATATTGGCACCAGAAGAAAACATTATCGATGTAAAGGAGCAATCCAAAATCAACTCAAAATCAAGAAAACTTCAACTCACTGACAAATCACGCGTGGGAGGGTCATCAGGGATCAAAATGGGGACTAAAAAGGAAATAAAGGATACAAAAGCATTAAAAATGGCGCCAAAAAAGGAAAGTATTGCCGTAAATGACAAATCCAAGATGAATCCGGCATCTCAGAGACAGAGGAACAAAGACAAATCCCCTAAACGTGGCTCGACGTGGACCAGGAAAGAGACTAAAACCGAACTAAAAGGACCAACAGGAAATGCTAAAGAATCTACTCCGGAAATCGAAGAAAAAGGCCGTAAAACGACCGCGAAGCCAAAACAAAGTATATCCAAATGGAAACCAGTTATCAAGAACCCTCTAGCTTGGAAATAAACACTTTAAAGTGTTTTCCCGATTAGAGGAGTTTGATATTGTGAGAGACAATATACATATAGGGGCATAACTATAGAAAATATCTATCCTCGTGAGAATGTGTAATGTATAATGCACTAAAAATGTATTAGGGAAACAAAGTAATGCGGTGAGATTATGACTGAGAATCATTAAGGTCTAACCTATTTTGCAAAAAAAGTATTTTGATTTGATTGTAGATATCGACAGAAAAATTAACGAGGTGTTTATGCCTTGCCGACATTCGTATTTCCCAGCTGTGTGTACATCTAATTTGATTGTAGCCGCAATTCGCAGATGTTAATAATTTGTGTTTTATCATGAAGATTTTGTTCTGACTGCTATAGTCTGAAACATTTTTTGGAACAATAGTATCCGTATTGCATCGACTGTCTCTGCAGTAATGCGACTTGAATATATATCATTAAAGACGTTTTTGTCTAATTATCAAGTGAACATGTGATATGTTGTAACAGTTTCACATAATGTAGCAGATATAGATACTGAAAATATTTCACCCGCAAAGCAGGCATGTAATTCTGAACCATTGGACTGTAAATTGCTATTACAATTTTGATACATGTTTGTAATGCTAAACATTTCTATGTATTTCGTGAAGCAATATTTGATAAATTTCGTCTCGGTTTGTCCGCGCGTGTGGATTGCAGACATACAGATCCTCATATATAATCATGGGACTGAAATCATGATATAAACATGATCATGATATACATATAAAGATCACAAACAAGCATAAGCTAATTTGTCTTCTGAAATGTAACTGTTACTAATTGTGTCCATCATATTATCATATGTATCATTTGTTTTATAACAAACCCATTACTCATGTCTCTCTAATAGTTCAATAGAAAAGGCAATCGTCCTCTGAGCAATATGAAATTTAATAAAATGTACTCTTTTCCTTTAATTACCTTACAATTGTTTTGATTTACTTTACGATAATAGTTTTTATGTTTAACGACATATGAGTGTATTGATGTCACTATTTTAATGGAAAACATTCCACTTAAATGACGATTTGTTGAGTGTGTATAGCTTCTAGAAGATCAAAATGGCCATATTTGTTAACAATATCTTAAATACGTATCAACTTCATGTGATCTACTGTTTTGTGTCTTCCGCCTATATAGAAGTACTCATGACAACAGTTTATTAAATCAGCAGAGAATGACAACATAGTAACAATACCATAATTCTAGCCCAAAGTCGATAAAACGAGTTCAAGTATGAACAAGAAAAAAACGGAAAAGAAAACCAGAATTTGATTTGATGAAGAATTTTAAAGTAGTGTTACGATTTAAACACATTAATACGTGACAATAATGTTTTCAATGTACAAAATATCAGCAAATATGTTTGTAATCGTTTACGAGATTATACTTATCGTTAGAAAAAAATCCTTACATAGATTTTACAGTGCCATTTTCATTTGTCATATCCAATTTTGCCATGTGATGGTATATTCTACATAACGTAGAAATACTCATTGGCAGATCTTCTCAATATTTCCTTCCATTACCAGTATTGTTGTAACGATGGTAATTTTGAAGGAATTTGAAAAGTGGTCAATTGGCCGCTCGTGAACAGGATAGCAATGCATAAACACTGAAAGTAAACGTAGAGGATCTCCTGAATCGAATGAAAATTGGTTTGTTACCAGTACAACCGATTTTTAGTGCAGAAACTGTCCAATGAATCAGGGAAGCTGGAAATCAGATTCATACCTTGTCTATATTTACCCAATAAGAAAATACATTTTGGCTGGTGTCATTCTCTCTCTCACTCGCTCTCTATATTGTCTTTATTGGAAAGCCTCTTGTTAATTCGTCAAGAGTCAATTTTGGATGCATGGAAGGTTCCTATTGAGTGTCTATCTTCAAAACAAAAATTAAAAATAAAAAGCACGCCAAACTTCACCCGACTTGGCCTGTAGACCAAACTGGTTTGTTTGACAACGTGTCCTCCTGTAAATGGGGAAAAGACGCCTGAAAAAACGATTAACAATCGATAACATTAAATATAAATAGTTACACATAAAATATACAAACGGTGACAATATCATTGACCAAGCCAGTTATATAAAAAAAAACATTCTTTACCTTAAACCGATCCCAATATTTATGACCTTATAATACGGAACAAACCATATCCAACCTCTGCATCCCGACTAAGTTTCTATCTAAAAATCCCCTTCTTTCTATGAATAAGTACTTGACATTTTTTTTTAATTAGACGGTGCAGAGTATAGGAAATATATCCGTACGACTGCCTATTGTCGATACTACCACCTTGATGCACATATAAAAAAAAAATACATTTCGATACTAAAGAACCAATATCAACACAGTATATTCACAGAAATACGGGTACAGTCCATACCGACGGGAAAGCAATCATCAACGGAAAGATTAGCAAGAGTGATAACAACGTTAACTTCAGACATGACACGTGAGCAGAGCACGTGATTTAAAGTCTGGGTGACACAGATACACATATTGTAGATAAAACATATCAAGACCTAGAAAACCAGCAGTATTGTTAGCTTAATATGCACATATAATTACATTCCCCGTTCGACATCTCTCGATAGAACTCAATATATATTCCATCAAGTTTTTATCAATTTCAATTATTGTTTGCATATTGAACACAAGCATTAATCAAAATCGATTCCTTTTCTATCGTATATTTACAGCCTGTCTACGTGTTTTCTCGTGATAAGCGAGATAAACGAATTTTAAATAAAAACTAATTTGATAATTATTGATATTTAAATTTGATAATTATTTTATTTGTTTAAATAAGTATTGACAGTAACCATGTGCATACTAAATTCTAATATATTGTATTTTTGTGCTGTGAATATTCCTTGAACCTTTGATTTTGATGAGAAATACAATGAAATTTACAGGTAACATACACAGGTAAAACACAGATAACTTAAGTGACTTCACCAGAACAGACTATAACTACTGTACAAATATAGTCAGTAAGGTGTTATCTCAAAATGTAGACGTTCAGGGAATCAGCCCTTTCTGTGGTTTGGTTTGTTTTGTTTAACGTCCTATTAACAGCCAGGGTCAGTTAAGGACGTGCCAGGTTTGGAGGTGGAGGAAATTCGGAGTACCCAGAGAAAACATACCGGCCTACGGTCAGTACCTGGCAATTGCCACACGTAGGTTTCGAACTTCGAACCCAGAGGTGGAAGGCTAGCGTTAAAGTGTCGGGACACCTCAACCATCGGCCACCGCGGCCCCCACATATCATGTAACACCTTTCCTAAGACAAGTTGAAGAGAAGTGTTTGTGAACGATTTTAATTTTGTTATAAAAATTTGGCGACTCAGACACGATAAGCTGATCTACCTTAATTCTAATGGATATCCAATAAGCTGGGTAAGTAATGTTTCGTAGCAGATTTATGTTAATAACCATTCACATAATCAGAGTGTTTTAAAGCTATTTTTCACATTTATATTTATCAAATATCGGTTTATATCTGCAAGGTATAAGAAAATCAGGTTAATCTGAAATGCCTCATTTTTAGTACCGCCGCGTGACATATAAAATATTGACCCCCATAAAATACAGACCCAGGTCAGTATTTCATGCATAAAATAAAGACCTACCCCATAAAATATTGTACCCGTACCTGTATAATGTCATACACATGTGTTTAAAATCAATATTGCAGAAGAAGATTAAATGTAAGTTTTGGGGTAAATCAAACATAACAACTTAAACATATATAAGTTATGATGCAATAAGTGAAGATGTTTTAAACCCTATCCTAAATAAGATAAATGCCTCAAATAAAATTCAGCTATAATAAAGGTGTCATCCTATACGCACAAAAACTTGTGTAAACATTCTAGGTAGAATGTTTGTTTAAACAGTTGAGTAATGACTACCTGTAACCTGTACCAGAACAGGTAAATTAAGGTTCCTGTTACATGTACAGAAACTTACATCAACAGAGATCTATATAATTTATATCTAACGAATATTTATATAAATCTCTGATGTATTACTGATACACTGGTACCTTACATTATAAATTTGTTATATCTTCCTTATTTCATATTTAAATCAATTGAACTTGTCTGTTACTTGTTTTGACATATAAAATCTATAGAATTTTACCAATTTAACTGTTATTAGCCCATCATCATCAGATGTTGGGCAATTCAAATCGCCTTGCGTCCGTCGTCCGTCCGTCCGTCCCTCCCTCCCTCCGTCCGTAAACAATTTTTGTTATCGCTATTTCTGAGAAAGAACTGAAGGGATCTTTCTCAAATTTCATATGCAGGTTCCCCTTGGTCTGTAGTCATGCATAGTGCGTTTTTGGACCGATCATGACCGACAGGCAGCCATCTTGGATTTTGACCATTGAAGTTTGTTATCGCTTTTTTACAGACGGTACTGAAGGGATCTTTCTGAAATTTCATATGTAGGTCCCCCCAGGTCGTCGTATTGCATTTTGGGATCAATCTGAAAACAACATGGTCGACACACAGCCGTTATCACTAAATCTCAAATTTCATATATAAGTTCCGCTTGTTTGAAAAGTACTGGAGGGATGTTTTGTCAATTTACACAGATTAGTAAGAGTAAGAGAATAATAGAGAGGAGATCTATCGGACATGGAACCTATAAAGATCGTTCGATGGTCGTCGCCAAGATCCCTCTGGGATATCTTGTTTAATATACATATGACTAACTGTTATACATACATGTACATATAATTTGTGTGATAAATAGGATGAATAATAGGGAGACCAATTGTTAAAATTCAGACTTTCTAAATAGAGTGTTGGCAAATATTTTGGGTGCATCAATATATTTAACTCTTTTTTTTTCTAAGTAATATATTACATAAGTTCATATTATTAGCATCTTTATATATGCTCTGGACAGTCCTCAATAAAGAATTACCAACTTTATGATACATCCTCTTACAGTAGCAACCTCTATCATATATCCTCTTACAGTAACAATCTCTATCAGTAACAACCTATATCATACATCCTTCAACAATAACAACCTCTATCGTACATCCTACTTCAATAACAACCTCTATGACACAGCTTCCTACTGTAACAATCTCGATCATACATCGTTCCACAGTAACAGCCTCTTTCATACATCTTCCTACATCAACATCATCTATCATACAGCCTCCCATAATTACAACCTCTATCCTACAGCCACCTACAGTAACAACCTCTATCATACATCCTCTTACAGTAACAACCTCTATTATACAGCCTCCTACAGTAACAACATCCGTCATACAGCCCCCTACAGTAACAACCTCTATCATACAGCCCCCTATAGTAACAACTTCTATCAAGTAATATGTACAGCCATAAAATACTGACCTTCCCCCATACAATTCCGACCTACAATGATAATGTACCCCCAATAATATACATATCATCACCACTTAAGAAATATCTGCTCCCATAAAATACTGACCTACCCCCATAAAATACTGACCTACTCCCATGAAATACTTACCTACCCCATGAAATACTCCATAACTTTATACTAAATTGTATTTTTTTCTTAGCGAAATTCTTCTAATTTCTTTTGCCTATTTTGTTTTTTTAAGTGACGCTGTAGCTCTTTTCTGCCTCAGGCGAATCACTTGGGGGTCCTTTTTGTTTATAGCCGTGTTATGTGGTTTATTATACTTTATCCTATATGACGCGAAACATTTGCATATACAGAATATTGATCAACGATGAGATATTTCCTTTTATAGTTATTGATTAGCATGTTTATGTACATATCTCAGCGAAATCCAATGTTCACTTTCCATAAGGTTTTACACTTGATATATGATAATATGTATGAAATGCTAAAAGATAACAGTTCAAAGTTCTTTAAACCGTGACGTCGTTTTAAAGACATCTTCTGATAGATATATGATTTAGAATAAGGAAATAATTTAATTTTGCTTGTAACAAGCATTTTCATTGGCTCAAAAAATTATTTTATCATTTCATAACATAAAAAAAATAAAAGGAACTACTTTCAGTTATACCGGAAGGATCATTGGTTGACTGTGACGTCAGTGAAGTAATCGTTGTTCACGGGATTTGTATTTATCGATGTGTTTTTACATATCTGGAACAAAATAAACATGTTTAACTTAATGAAAATGTTTCTTATCGTTGTTAATTGAAATATAATGGTTAACTGTAATATTTTTTACGTTATTGAGCAATAACACAAAAAAACTGGAGTGTACTCTTTTCATAAACCGCTGTTTATTCAGAGTACACCCCAGTTTTTTGTGGTATTCGCGGTTTATTCAGAGTACACCCCAGTTTTTTTGTGTTATTGCTCAATAACGTAAAAAAAATATTACAGTAAATCCTTAAATAACTAATTGATTGAAAGTCAAAAGTATATCTTTTGAACACTTCTAAAAAGAATCCTTGCATTCTATGAATATCAACTATCAGCGGTTGTAGTTTTGAATGATTTTGAGCTTCAAACAGAAAACAGCGGTTAAACTATGAGTCTGCATCAATTCCAAACTGAAAACCTGATAATAAAATCTAGAAGTTTGTGTTCCCATCGCCTTCTAATCACTGTCTATCTAAGATTTAGTAGTATTTCATGTTTCACCTAGAATAATCTAAAGACGATAGTTTGAACGTGAATTTGTATTTGATCACAAAAATAATCATTTTCTTCACAGCTTGATGATCTACCAAACATGGATATTCCTAAATACTCACTTGCCATACATATTGGAGAGACACACTCCAGTTATGCATATACTTTCTCCTGCAATTTTAAAAAAAGTGAAGAACATAGGGTGTTAATTCAGCCATTGCCATATAGCAACTTCCATTATGAAACGTCGACTGCTCTTCTGTTGAATCCTAACAAGAGTTTCTACTCCTTTGGTGGCGAGGCTGACAGACACTATGCTGTTATGGCAGAGGAAGGGGAGGACCAAAGTAGTTATTACTACGTCCGGAACTTACACAATGTTGAGGTATACATGTCATCACAAAGCAAATTGATCATTTGATTTGTTTATGAAGTGTAATATGTAGAAAATATTTACAAATGTAAATTGATACCGAGTGTTATATGTACTAGCGGAATAAAGGAACGCAAATTAATTTTCGATAGTTATTATATTATATTGCATGATTCTCTTATGATGTGCTCATGTTGTGGGTTTCTCGATTATTACTGAATACATTTTGATGATTTTTGTTATCCTATCACAGACGGCGCTTGCGTGAATTCCGTTAAAACAAGGGTACCCTACGCCGTTTCCTGATCCGGATAAGTAGTGTGAGTGCCCAGCCCTGGCATCAGTCGCTACTCATACACTCCTGAACATTGACCCACTCCTGAATAAGGCCTGCGAGAGTTGAGCGACGTTTTAGGACCATGTGATCTCAAAACCTTATCCCGATATCTTACTGCTGTAAGATTACCATGGATAACCATGTCGTCCATCTGACCCGTAAAGCGTAAAACGAAACTCGATGGGCCAGACGGAATGGATTAGGTGACATGCAAGCTGCCTCTGCAATCGACGTTGGCGTCGCCTCTGCGTATGTGGCCGACCAACAAAGGGACGTCGTTGCCTTGATTGAAACTCCAGCAACCGATTCCTAACCGTTCTTTGATATACTGGTCAACCATGAATGTCGACAACCTAACGTGCCGTCTCCGTCTGAAATCGAATACGGAGGTGGGAGAGATGTATGTCTCCCTCTTGACGTCGCGACGTAATGCGCAGGCGTCCGCTCCTGGGACGGACACCCAATCTCTTTTTGACTAGAGACTCCAAAATAAACGGGATATTGTTGTCTCCTGTACGCCATATTGCTTGGCTACATGACGTTGTGAATGCTCTGCATTATCAGAGCAATGGCCCTACCCCTAGCGACTTCACTCAATCGCAGCATTTCGCTGTACAATCGCTTTGAAAAGAACTGTTGTGTAACTGATCTGCATTGCTCCAATGTTCGACTTGTGAAATTTTACCAGCACATATGATGCAAGAACACTCCGGATACACGATTTCTTGAAAAATCTGCTGAAAGGGGATAGATCGGCGTACATTTAATTGAATTTAGACAACGTGACTAAAACCTATTTTAGAAAAACCAACCTTTATCTTTCCCCCGCTGGTATATATATCTCTGTTTACTCAGAGAAAATGCCACAACAAGGCATTGGCGGAATATGGCTCATCTCTTCGATGGTCGGCTTTTTATTCTTACTTATTTTTAGAAATTTTAACACATTTTAATATTGCAGTTTTGACGAGTAAAGGTGCGGCCTATAAATGAAGCGCCTACGAGCATGTGCTTCGAGCCGACTACCCCAACCTGAATCAGTCAGGTAGAATTTCTGTTATGCTCAGACCAGCGGACCAGATGTTTACTCAACCTGGGACACCAAACTAATTTAACTTAAGAGATCCTAAAGCTAAACTGATATGCATCTAATTTTACATATACAGTGGGAAATATATACATTTTCGAACGGAACGATGCACCAGGTAAATAACCTGTATGAAAACATAAAATTCAAAATTGTACAACATCATGATGCACTGCTAAACATACATATAATTGCATAAAGGAGGTGATTTCGGGGGGTTTAACAATTTTTTCTTACATTCTTGGTCAAAGGAGATATGCTTCAAGGTTAAATATGGGAAATTCAAAATAGATACGTTGTGAATTGTTAGAAAAAGATAATTGTTAGGTTGCAACCTGCCCCTTTATCAAAGGTACACAGACATAGAACATGGAACAGTTACACAAATGTTGTAGTTAAACAACGAAACATATCATTATGTTTGTGAAAACGATCCTTTCGGTCGATAACTAATTCTCCGAGCGCCTATTATAATTAGAAAACATCTTAGGAGGTATACAAATAGTGAAATTAGATAAATAATAAAACTAAAAGATCCAACAAAATGCTATCGATGTGATGGCAGCGCGTGCTAAGTAGTGAATGTTTTTGTTTTTGTTTTTCAACGCGGTAGGTTCATTTCGTCCCGCAAATCTCGGCCCAAACAGCTGGTAGCAGTGGCAATTTTACCACAAGAAAAAGCATAATTTAAAAATTAAAAATCCTTTAGAATGGTGGTCGAAAAGTTCTATTTTAGTAACGATAACCGGACGGTTGTGTCAAGACGACTGGTAATAAACCGATAACATGTACTATAAACTATATAAATTTAAGAAATAATTAACGATGATTCGTGTATTGTTGCAGGATATACAACGAGGACGAGGATATTTTGCCATTAAATTAATAACGAGGGCCGCAGACCTGTGTTGTTGCACGAGTCAAAGTTGATTATTTCTATTCAACCACGTATTGTTTAGTTGGAGATCTACCTCTTCCTAATAGAAAAAAGGCAACGAAACTCCGGGAAATGTGTCGCTACATGGCTGTTACAATTCACGAGAAACGATAAGATGCGCGTGCTAAAGAATATCCAAAAGCTGACGTCAATTCCAAGCCAGTTGACGGCAACGTTACGAGAACTTTCGGGGATGTCGGCCAGCAATTCATGTAGAAATGGTCTCCAAAGTTTGCTTGTGGAAATAGACCTTACAACATATTGTTTTGCTCTGGGTGGATAGAAATTAACAATCTGACAAATTTCTCCGTTGTAAAATACACCGTCTCCGACGTTCAAACGTTTTGGCGCCGCCATGTTTGTTTACAAATGCACGATTTTGGAGGGGAAAGATTGTAACAGCCGTGACTCACGAGCGTGTGTTATTGACGTGAGAGTGTATTACTGGCAAATAAAACACGGTTTTAAACCAACCAAAACTGGCGTTGCATAGCAAACGTGGTAGACTATATCATAAGAGGGCACCGTGGATAAGAACAATTTGATAGATATCTATTCCCCCGAATGCCACGAAAGTTATTAGTATAAAAAAGTTTACAGTATGCACGCTGAGAAAGGAATTCTTTATTTGAAGGATGATGGACATGCAATATACTAATATACATATCATTTTGCAGAAATTCAACAAAAACACAAACCTAAAAGATGAAACTGGCAAAATGATCAATGTGTTTGATGTCTTTGTTCATATAATACGATTCCTCGTGGGAGATTTTGAAGCATCTGGAAAGTCTTTGATGTCAGATGAACGTATAAACGTAATCTGTATTCCTGCGAGATGGGGATACGACGCCAAACAGTTAGTAAGAGAGGCAGCAGAAATGGTAGGTAGTATAACAATTTAAAAGCTTAGTCGCATATATATATATCTCAAAATGTAAACAAGTATCATCTGAAAACATTCAAATATATGATTGATCACAGTAAATAGGAACGTTTTAAAATTCTTCATTAATTGTTAATTTGTATTTCTATAATCTAAAAACTTTTGTAAAATTCGATTGTTTTATGTTATCTCAATTACATATCATTTCCTAGTACACGTAATTATTCTGTTCTCTCAGGCTGGTATACCTAGGGACGAACTAAAGGTGGTCTTTGAACCTGTTGTTGCCAAATTTGGCTTCCATAAGGACAAAGACATCGACAAGAAGTCATTTTACGAAGCGGCAAAATCTGGAGCTGAATACTTTGTCCTGGACTTGAGAGGTAACGGTTTTATTTAGATCATAAGCAACTATTATCGCTATGTATTTCTCCGTTGACGATACATTCTTTTTGCAGTGTAATATCTTGATGTTGTACAATTAAGTATGAAGTGTAAGTATCTAAAAAGTTTGGTATAATTTGGCAAAGCAATTCATTCTTTTGATTTCTGCTTTCCGCATTGAAATATTTTTTGATTGTATATATTCTGGTTAAGAAGCATTAATGATCTAGTTTATGACTTATATACAAGAAGCATGATATGCATGCAGCATCTGCGATATATATAATACCATAATATAATTATATCGTTGATGATGGTATATATATATATGCCCAAGTTAATTATGAAACATGAAGAACGTGCTATATAAAAACTGAATGATAGCAAGCATCTGTATATTCATTTGAAAATTTCTGTTTAGCATATGTGCGGAGTGCCTGTGAGTTTATGACTGGGCCAATTAGCATATTAGCAGAGATATTATGACGGAAATATCAAATTAGAATGAATGCTTACATATTTATTGATATATTTATTCAGGCAGAACCACCGATATATCTTGCCATCAGCATGGAGGATTTCTTAGACATCTGCTCCCGTCCAAAGGAAGCGCACTTGGGGGTGATACTCTTACCGAGGAATACATGAAATTCCTGGGGCAGATTTTTGGGGAGAAATATTTGGTACGGCTGAAAGAGGAATACACAGAAGAATATCTTCACATACTACACACTTTCCAACAAAAAAACCGTCGCATTTCAGGAGAAATGGATAAATTCATTACTTTAAATGCACAATCGCTGTTGGTTTGTTTTGGCAGAGATGAAGATGATGTTGACCTGAGCCGTTTCGATGGCAGCGTACGCATGAATAATTTTACATACTTAGAATCAATGTGGCACAGTGGCAACGTCTATTTGACAAATATATCACAGCTATTGAAAGAAGCATTGAACGGATCATACGAGATGAACGGTTCGAAGATGTTGAATACTTATTGATGATAGGTGAGTTCTCGGAAGTTGAACTTGTTACAAGGGCTATAAGGAAGAAGTTTCCTCAAAAGAAAATCATCGTTCCAACCGATGCAGGACTCGCTGTCCTCAAAGGGGCGGTATACTTCGGTTTTCTCTCGGAAACAAACACACAAGATGTACAATATACTTACGGTATCCAGCACTGGCCAGAATTTAACAAATGCAAACACCCGTTGGACAGGTTAGTGGTTATAGACGGGGTCACACGATGCAAAGATGTATTTTTCAAATACATTGAGAAGGGGCAGAATATTCCAGAGAACCAAAGAGTGTCCTGTGTATGGACACCATTTTCGAACAGCAATTGTCATACTATAGACTGTACCGTGTATATTTCATCCCAAGCTGACCCCATATTTACCGACGACGATGGCTGCGCTGTACTAGGTGTCCTACACACACCTTTCACTGTCGATATAGAGAAGGAAGCTTTGAAGATCGAGCAAACTCTTATCTTCGGAAGAACGTGCATCACTTTACAAGCAAAGAACATGGCGACTGGACAGATTTGTGAAACACAGATTGAATATATGTAAGTTTTTTTCAATTAACGTATCGTCTCTATTCATTATATATTTATGTGTAAATAAATCAAAATCAAAACTGATTTTTTTGCGATAACACTATTAAATTAAGAAAAAACAATATATATATTGCAGTAATAATTCAGTCCTAGAGTTATATATATATATTTGTGTTATATAGTGTACTGTTATATGATGATCATTGCTACTGTAGTATCTACAATACATTGTCACATTAACGATGGACACCAAAAAGTAGTCTTATTGCACTGCTGACACAGGTCTGTTGATTTGTTCATCTCAATGTTAAAATGTATCTACATAAAAAATGAAAATAACTTGTTCAGAAATCATTACATGAACTAAATAATGTGAATCATTTGCCTATTTCCCGATTCAGTCCTACTGGAAAAAAACTTGCTTGTATGGATATATTCTTTGTGAAAAGTCAGGTATCACTTAATTTTACTAAGAGTCATTAAGAGACCGTTAAGTTGTCCGAAACGGTAACAAGTATTGAGCTGTATTCAGTATATAGATACACGAAGTTGAGTCGAGAGACAAGTTGGTTGGAGACAATGGTTTCCTGGATGTATGTTTTGATGCTTAGAAAGGTATATACTGACATGATAGGGGCGAGTCCAGCAATGCATCTGGTGGGTTATCATATATATCGGACTGGTCTACTGTCTAACATTTCAGTATTACAAACTATAGTGGACACCTTTTAGGTCATAATCACGTTATTGCCGTTAAACTAGAGTCAAAACATTAAAAATCATAGCAGGCTCTTTTTGAAGTTCACTAAAGTTGAAATGGTTTCATGGTTTATTATTCTTACAGGTAGGAGCTCTACTGTAGAGTATCGATCGGGATGCTTACAGGAAAACAAACAGTGACGAAAACAAAGGCAACCATTTCTCATTCGACTAGCGTCGATTGCCGCCTGTGTGCTACTATTTGTGAGATATTTAACAAATCATCAAATGTACTTTGTACAAATTGTCTTCGCGACAGTATATTTACAATGATAAGGTGATATCATAGTATTTCTACTGTTTTCTATCGGATAACTATCATGATATAGCAAGTATATTTAGCTTACAACATTGTACAGACTTTCATAAAACATACCTAACATATTACTGTCAACATAATAATTGGAAATTTTGCAATAATTCTTAACTGGCCGTATGAGCGATTCGAGCTATCTGCTCACTGGGGTAATTATCGAATTCATATTAATTAGCAAATGTGAATTTCAGTTGTTGGTTGTTGTTGTTGTAAAGGGGATGGGGGGTCCTTAGTAGAAAAGAAAATGAATTAGGAATATCCTAAACATTTTCATGCTTCATGTTGTAAACTTATTAGTTATTCGACACTGGGGAAGTGAATTAAAATGGGCGGTATTCCGTCTGTTATCACTTTGAAAAATGAGGATTAGATTTGCTAAGGGCCATTGACAGACATATTCGTACGGAGAGTTGGAGATTTTTTTATACAATGTATATCACACAAGCTTGTACAATCGTAGTACAATATCAAGGTTTGTGTATTAGACTCACAACCAGAAATTACATCTCATGTAAGAAAACAGACACAAATGAATAATCTTTGTCGATGTGTTTTAATTTGTAATAGATTATTATTGTGTTATTTAAAGAGTTATACTTTAAACATTTTTTATGCAAATTGGACGTAATTAATGGTGTAAAATGTTTACCTATTAGTTGAAAGCAATTGTTTAAATGTGTTTATGCATTAAAAAAAATATGGATGAATTTGGCCAGCCATAAGCAGATACCAAAAACGACACTTTTTCAGATCAATCAATTGAAAAATCGCAGAACAAATCCCAACATTCTATCTTCTAATTGTTGGATTCACATGTATAAGCAATGACCATAGCCACAATCATATCTTAATGGGTTATAGCATGTTATTTTTCCTTTTTACTATATGATTATAGCTCGTTTTCTAGTTTTTATGATAATTATTTTTATCATAAAGTCATTTTTGTTTTACACTTTCTGATTGACTGAAAGTGTCATGTGATTCCCGATTAAAAGTCATATTGACCTACCGAACAAAAAACAAAAACAACAAAAAACAAAAAACAAAAAACGATAAAAATGCTGGTTGATTAGGTGTTTCTAAAATGGATGAATTATGAATAACTTCCTCTTCATATTATTTTATCTTACACGCTGTTTAAACATGACACGCAATAACTTACTGGAATATTAAAAGTTGATGTACTAGTGTATTAGTTTACTTTTGATTATGTGGAGTTTAAATATGTACAGACTTCACAAATCAGACTCTCTCATTGCATGTCCAAGTGCTACTTGCACTCATTTATTTTTATTAGTAATTGCTGCATGAGAATGAAGTTATTTTGCATTTAACATTATACTATTACATTAGTATATAGCATCACGACGTAAATCTGATTAACTTTTTAATTATGTAAGCTTGGATGTATGACGTCATAAGTTTATAACGATGAAGGTAAAAAAGTATGACTTGTATGTCATACTCTTCCCAGAGATGGCCGATTTTGACCATAGCTGAGGGTTTTTTTTGATATGTTAGCAAAATCCTCGAAGACAGAGAATAAAAATTGAACTTTCTGTTCAGTGGTATGTTTATTAAAAAGAATTAATTCATTGCTCGTAGATTCATTATGAAACGAAACTTTGACAATATTTGAATTTAATTTTGTCTCATTTGATTTATCTTTATAATCATGTTGCTTTTATCTTTTGTTATTCTTAACGAAAAAAAAACATGACATGATTTCTGTTTATATTTTTTTATGTATGTAAGGAAATCCAAACGTGGAGTGATGGAATTGAATCATTGTATTATTCAGAATTTAGTTAAGATTGCTGGTTGGCAGAACTAGTTTGTGTTTTTGGTTAAGTCTTTTTTGATAATGTACATAATAATGACTTCTCTGTGATGAAAGATATTCTGAATAATATCTAGCAAGCTAAGATATATAATATCTTAACTAAGTGTTCATTTAATGACAATTGATGAAAATAGTCTCAGGAGTTTTTATTTTTGCGGGACTTTGAAATACTTTTTTTGCAAAATTACTCAGAAAATCAATACTTTGACAGATTTTAAAGTCAAAATGTGATGGAAAATATCAAGCAGAGTAGCCGTGTTTTTCTGCCAACTTCAGTTCTTGTTCGATTTTAGACTGGCACAGCCAATGGAAATTGCTTCAGGGTATATTACACTAGTGACACATGCAAAAATATTACACGAACAAAGTCATTGGATAATATATTGATTATGTGATAAATTGTAATAATCAACATCCATATTGTATTATATATTTATAATACAATTTCCTTATAGATTTTTAAAAATCGTTTTTATTTTCTTACTAAAAGTTGTCATTCAGAGATTACAAAAGGTTCAGAAAACGTAAGATACAAAATCTAATTAGAAACAGCATTTTCTGTTTTTTTTTCATAATATTTTTTCTGATTATCATTTCCATACACATTAACATTTTGCATGTTGCTATTTATGTAACATAGCATACGTGCAACAAATTGCAAAGGGTAGCTATGGAAAGTGATGGAAATCAACCATGCGTATCGTATGATTGTAGATTAATGTTGAGTTAGATATTTACCTCTTAAGGATCTGCTCTTCTGAGGTTTCAGTCATGTTGAAGTCTCGTTTCGATCTTGAATAAACAGTTTTTGTAATGTATAACCAAACAGAAGAATTTCAAAAAATGGTCCATTTGGCGGCAACTTTGAAAATGTCTATTTTTGTGCAAGGCTTAATTTCACAGTTTTTGGGCTTTTTTGTTTTTACTCAAACCATCATTGCGTTGGCAATTTTTCTAATTTATTTTGCTGTAAAACACTGACCACATAGGATTGTATCAGTTTTAGACAGAACAATCTTTCACATTTGATCTGCAAAATATCTTTGTCAGCAGAACTTTTGATATCAAGCGTTATATCTAGCAAAATGGTGAAAAATTATGTATGTTATACTTCAAAACTGAGGGGTAGGGGTTATTCTGATCTAAAATAATTGCTAGATCAATTTAACTTATAAATAAAAAAGAATATTTCAAGAAGTCAGAACATTAATACATATCTGATAATATGTTATTAAGATATTGCTTTGATTGGTTGTGTGTATGGTCAAAACAGCAGAATTCACATTAAATCACAAAGTCATCAAAAAATTTAGCTTACAATAGATGGGAAAAAAACCTAAGAAATGACTGGGTGACTACCGACAGGGACAGAGGAATACAGATATTTTTTAGATATATTTAGAAAATGAAATTGAAGCCAATAAATAATCTTAGAATTGCGATATGTTATACATACATACATATATAGGAACTTACATGTTTATTGTTGTTACTTTTATGGCGTAATGTGCAAGTTTAAAAATATAGCATAGTCTTTGAAACATGCCTTGGATTCCTTGCAATGAAAAGTTTATTGAAAATAAGATTGTCCTGAAGATAGGCCGTTCAGTTCTGTAATAAAGTTATGGGATTGGATTGTTACATAAAAATTATGAGGATGTATTCTTGTCAGTTATATGAGTTTTATGTCATATTTATATCTGCATGCCCTGATCCGGGTTTAAGTCCTTATTCACGAAATCGATATTCGACGTTTAGTGAAATACTAAAAAAATCCTTATCAAATAGAAGACAACTAAAACAAATAACAAACAAAAATTACACATTTTATGTTGGATTTATTTTTTGCTAACTGTTATGATTAATGTGGCAAATGATGGCCAATGACTTCAACCACGCTAGCTAATGAAGTTGGGGAGGAAACTGGGAGCAGAAAATTCCCCCACAAAATCATAGCAGATACTAACCAATACTATTTGATATCTTTTGAAATCAAATTTTAAGTCAAAGTTCAAAAAACATGTAGCAGCAATCTGTTGTGCAGGAGAAACTCAGCCACCTCATGGTCTGTGGTCGAAGTCTTGACGTTTCCTTAGTGAACCCTGCGAACATACAATGGAAAAAACCACAGCAGACCCAGATTTCCATCTTAATTGGGAGGGTGGGAGGGCATTTGTATCTCACACGCTAGCAATGGCTACCAAATATCAGGAACTGCCAAGGGCGATAACTCTAATTGCAAATATGGAAATAAACTACCAAACCAAGGGAAGTAACCGTACAGGACAAATCAAACTATATTGCTACCTAACAACAACTTACCAATAAAGAAATTAACCAGCAGTCTTCATTATGATAAATTAAATTATATTCTAGGAATAATTTTTATTATCAAATAGAAGACAACTAAAACAAATAACAAACAAAAATTACACATTTTATGTTGGATTTATTTTTTGCTAACTGTTATGATTAATGTGGCAAATGACTTCAACCACGCTAGCTAATGAAGTTGGGGAGGAAACTGGGTGCAGAAAATTCCCCCACAAAATCATAGCAGATACTAACCAATACTATTTGATATCTTTTGAAATCAAATTTTAAGTCAAAGTTCAAAAAACATGTAGCAGCAATCTGTTGTGCAGGAGAAACTCAGCCAAATGGCAACACAAGCAGAATGTGAGTGCTTGCCACCGCCACAACAGAGTGCGAGAGAAAAGCCTGGTTTGTTAAATTTTGATGTTTTAAACAATCAAAAATTTGGTGTTAAAAGGCGACCAATTTCCAAAAACAAAATATTCAGCAGCAACTGAATAGCAAGTAAACAAAGGGCACCACAAAATCGGTGCAACCGTGACGCAAAAATCAAATTCAAAAATATATTCAGCAAAAACTGAAAACGATGGTGGGGGGCCCCAAGTGCCCGGCTGAAAAATGTACGCCAATGTACAAAAATACTGCATTCCAATTGCAGTATATCAAGATTAAGGAGCCGACCCAAACAAGATTATGGGCGATTTGGCATCCTCCAAGACTTCAGCAAATACACCACACCAAAGTAAAAAGCAGTCAGGTAAAAGCAAGACAATTAAATAAAGATCCAAAACAAATTTTAAGATACTATATCAAATGACCAGGCAATGCTCTCACACATCTTAAAAAGTTAAATGTTTGCTGAACAAAATAGCACGCAAAATTAGCACCATAACCATGGCCCCCTTTCCCCAAAAACAGGGGTCATACTAGTATTAGTGCCCAATAATGCCTGAAGACCCTGCTGTAACCTGTATAGGAAAATATCGTTTCCCAAGTTACTTAGATGAACCCCCATCCAGGAATAGACCTGTGTTCTCATCTGTAATCTCTGGGTATCTGATATACCCGCCCCCATTCCTAATTAGGTAAGAACTTATTTGACTGTTAATACGTACAGGTATCTTACGAACTGACTGATGTTGTAAACCCCCCCCCCTCCACTGTAAACGCGGTGAAATTGCTGACCACACAATTCTCGTGTGTGGGAACATAGTTTGTAAGGTTTCCAGATCTGACAGCATTTTATACCTCAATGATCCTGAATTCACTTGACCCACCTCATTGCCTCCACAATGGATGACTAAAATGGCTGGAGGATCCCCAATGGGGAGTAGAACTTTTAATGACGGATAACACTGTTCCACCTTAAACCTCCTTTGGCATGCCATAAGATGGAGGCACCATAACGACCCAGGTCAAGGCGTGATCCTTCCTTGGAGGCCCGTGCATGACAGAAAGCTCTTCTTATAATGGATGAACCAACTATCCAAATTCTTTTGTGGTACTCTGTGAAGACTTAAACTTACAATAAGTTACTGCAATTGAGCCAATTTTTAATGATGAACAGAAAGCTACCCTGCATATGAAATTCTTTTCTTTGCTACATTGTTAGGAAAAACCTGGTATTCTGACTACAAATGAATTCAATTGATCTTCAATAAGGATACAGTTGAAATTCGAATGTATTTTTTATATGCTCTTGACTCCCAACGACCCATTTCCTTAATTTTTTCATCAGAGAAACCCTTCAACGAAGCGACGGTAGCTACCCCCACCCTAAAGGAGTGAGACTTGTAGCCACTTGAATGAATGCCAATTACATTCAAAGCCTTTTTAAAACTGCTGAAAACTGATAGCGAGTCACCGGAACATTGTTACAGTGAAAGAAAAACACCCCAGGGGCATGGCCACGGGAGGCTATAAAATTCTTAACTAATCCTAAATGGGCAAACAGTTTCCTTGTTCTCCTGTAGTGTTATGACAACCTCAGATCCACACTGATCTGTTTTTGAATGAGGAAGCTTTAGCTGAACCAGGCGCTCTATTGTAGAAACTGAGACATTATGCGCCAATAACGCATGACCATACTCCCCCTGCTTAGCTGCTACCAATTCCCCAACACGAAAAAAAATGCAAAAAATGCTACTGAAAAAAGGGGGGCGCGAACATATTTGCTTCATAAGGTGAAATACAAACATAAGGTAGAATGTTGATAATCTTGGTGAGGAGCTCTGGAGTAATGGGTAGACGGGAATCACATCTAGCATCTAATCTTGCCATACCAAGAAGAATTTTTTTGATAATGAAAAATTGAGTCACATCAATAACTCCACTCATTTTACATTTGAAACCTATACCAGAAATATAAGCCCTTACAGTAGATGGAGCAATACCTTGTGACGACAAATACGCGATAAACTCCATTACACTCTGTTGGGTTGGTGGCCAAGAACAGCTTGAGAGGTAAGTTTTACAAAACTGTTCGAAACAAACTATTCCAGTCTCATACACTTGTCTAGAGTTTGATGAAATGGAAGCTCTCAGGAGATAGCATCAGCGATACAATTTAACTTCCCATCAATATGAACTGCCCTAAACTGAATATTGTACAACATACACCTCAGTATAAATGGGCAAATGAAACCCATGACTCTACACTATTTTGAAGTTTTCTTGTTCAAAATTGCTACTAGGCCTTCATTATCTGTATTCAAAATGATTTTTTTTTTTTTTTTTTTTCAAGTTCAGAGCCCCAAATAGAAATTGCCATGACAATAGGAATAAGTTCTAGAAAGGCGATGTCCCAAATGATTGGTGAAGCTATCCAAGCTTCAGGCCAGGGAAAAAATGCCCATTTACCATAAAAGAAGGCCCCCCACCCCTTGTGCTGTCACCCCTGCACTGTCAGTGAATAGCTGTAACTCTGAGTTGTTGACCCAATCTTTCTCAGGAAAACTACAATATCCATTAAAAAGCTCTAAAAAGGTAAGCCAAGTATGGATATCATCCCTCAATGCTTGGGAAACTCGTAAAAAGTGATGTGGCCTGTTAACTCCTGACATTGCATTGTAGAAATGCCGCATAAATGCACGGGCAGCTGGAATTGCCCTTACACAAAAATTCAGAGACCCAGTCAAGGCCTGAAGTTGTTTTAGTGGGACTTTTTTCTTAACAGCAACCTCATTCAGTAACCCAACTAGCAACACCAGCTTATCACTGGGAATTTCAATTTGCATATTTATGGAATCTATTCCCAAACCTAAAAATGTTAAAATAGGGGTTGGTTAAACAGTTTTTTCTACGGCAATAGGAACCCCCAAATCAGTACAGATCCTGTCAAAAGTGTTCATGAGATAGAAGCATTCAGAAGTACCGTCCTTACCAGCAAAGAAAAAATCATCTAAATAGTGATCTAGATCTGAACAGTGATGTGAACTATCCAAATTTACCACCTCCCGAACAATCCATTCTAAGAGCCGTTGAAAATTTCTCAAATAATGAACAGGATATATTGGACAACCCATAGGTAAACATTTATCAACAAAAAAATGTTCCCCAAGTTTTAAACCCCAACAAATCGAAGTCAGAAGGACTGATAGGTAATAAACGAAATGCAGACTTTATGTCCATTTTACTATATTAATTATCATATGCGGTCAAAATTTGTATAAAGCACCCTACAAAGATTCTCATCAAAGAACGTGTTAACACTGTTATCCTTCGGATATGAAAGATGGTGAATTAATCTCCATGACCCATCTTTCTTGGGTACCAAACCAATCGGAGAAAGTTTCAATGTGGACAAAGGGAGATAACCGAAAGGCCCCGCTACTCTACCTGCATCTATCTCTTTCTGTATCTTCTTGTGAACCTCATTTTCATTACCCTTAACCGAAAATAAATTCCGACAATTAGAATGTACACGTGGACCTAGATAATGTAATGAAAAACCAAAACGAAAACCAGACCCTAGCTCAAGGATTGTTGCCTGACCTAGAAGAATAATTCATATTAGAATTATTTGTCTGTGCCCCAAGCTGATAACAGTTAATCTTCCTATGATTTCCTGAGCAATGTAGACAAATATGTTTGTAAAAACAAAAAGACCTGTTACACTTGCCATTATTAAAATCAAAACATTTCTTTATGCCCTGAACCATCCTGGGAGGTTTTGTTATGGCTGACGAAGCTGTGCCCCCAGAATGCATATAAAGGAGCCACAGCTCCTGGCCCACTGTATTCCAAGGAATAGCATGGTTTTGGGCCTTTTTTAAGCGGAACTGCTCATCATAACTCCTCCATCCAAGACTTCCAACCCTTTTAAAAATTTTGCCCCATAACCTTACTGTATGCATGTACTTTAACATGCCAGATACCTCTCCTGGATGAACTGATGTGTATATTGACATGAACATGATGAACGCATCAGTCCACATATCCAAGTCGACTATTGTAGGGGTTTTATTTTTACTTTTGACAACAAATTCACCCCCAACCAAAGACAAGCGTTTCTCGTCATCTATCCTAGAAGGCTTTGATAACATATGACCAAGGTCAATAAATTCCTTGCCCATGATTTTTTGCCTTATGGATTGTGAAATGTTACTGCCTAAATCATTATTGACACTGGCAACTTGATAATCTTTTGGGTCAAACCGACTAACACAGCTCGATAGTGTAGACTGAGAGGGCTCAAGGGATGGATTTACAGTATTACATGCTACTGTACCTGCTGGCTGAGTGGCGGTAACTGGCTCTATTGCTGAATGAACTGCCTCAACCAGGCGAGGGGTAACTCTGGCAGATACTGCCTCCACGACCTCCTCCATCTGGGATGCTGAAAGAGGGCCTGCACTTGAATCGTGTCGCTCAGGCCCTGATGACTCAGTCTGTGACTGCACGTGACCTGAACCCCCAGACTGCCTCCCTGTCCTAGTGTAGGGGCTGCTTGACTGCCTGGCTGAGCACCTCTGGCCTCTTCCTCTCATACTTGATGATAAATTAATCTACAACTCAAAACCTTACATGAGAAAACAATTTCTTTTCACTTAAATAATTTTTTTCACTAAAAATCATCAAAATTAAGCAACTCGCCCTACATTTAAATATGAAACAAACACGAAAATTGAGTCTATACATGTAATTTAAGAAAATTAATAATACATATAAACTTTAATAACGAACCACGTGCATATATATGCGAGATATTTCCCTATAACATGCTACAATCCTTTGATCCAGATTGTAACCACAAAATTGATTATTTTTAATCCCTTTTAAAGGTTGTTACAATGAGGTAATTAATTTACAGAGGTAACTAGCATTTCCTGGGAAGGAACGATGCACTCACTGACCCTATATTGAACGTAATGGCGTGCCATGCCGGTGAGAGGAGAGGGGGGGGGGGGGGGGGGGGGGGTCCCACATGTATAACCATTTAAAAATACTCTGAAACACGATACCGATTAAATTTTGAAAACAACAATACAAGATATGAAATGCTGAACAGTAAAGTGTAAGAAGGACACAATAAATCGCTTAATTGCGGCAAGAATAGCATAGCAAAACTGTAGCCGCATGGCTACCGTGGTCTATTTTCAGGTACACTTATCGGTAAAACAATCTTTAAATATCTGAGTCCGATTATACCATCGGAGGGCAACAGGCCCATACAAACCCTCAATCAATGACAATGATACAGCAGCGTTCAAGGTTGATTGATAATAATGGTTGGTAGCTGTCCCGAAGGAAATAAATCGGACATTTGTATCTCACACGCTAGCAATGGCTACCAAATATCAGGAACTGCCAAGGGCGATAACTCTAATTGCAAATATGGAAATAAACGGTCCCCGTGATTTCGTGTACGCCGCACCCGGTCCCGGACCCGATCCCCGTACCAGGAATATACATATTATTTTTTTTCTCAACAATGGCTCAACGAATAAATCTCATGTTTGTCTTATAAATCCTGATTAATATTTGAAAAATCTGACATTTAAAATAAAATGGAAGTAATTCCTACAACTTTAGTAATCGTCGATTTACATTTTTCAGAGTGTGAGTTTGTGTACGCCGCACTCAACCGTGAAAAGTTACGGTTTTTGACTGTTTATTCGTAAACAAGGGTTTATTTTTATGATATTTTCTATTCAAATATTAAGTAAACCTAGTTGTTGATACAAATATAAGTTTTAATTACAAAAACTACTTATTTCATTTCAAATCTTGCCTTTTTTAGATCGCGGCGATGATCACGGGGTTTTTTGTTTACGCCCGGTCCCGTACCAAGGGCAGACTACTCCCAATCCACCGCCCCGTGCTAAGACTACTGGTTTATGAGTAGCGTGTATTGTCTGTATACATATACCAGATGTTCTATAGCATTTGATACATAATATGGCAACCTAGCTGTCGTATGAATGTAAATGTCTTTATCTAATATGTGTAGAACTTTCAGCCACATATAAAGAATGTTACCGGGCTCTGCGACGAGGACGCAGTTCTACAGAGAGCCCATTGCTATATTTGTTTTACCTACCTGCCTACCTACCTACCTATCTATGTATCTAACTAACCTACCTACCTACATTAGGACTATTGCTCATAACGGGCTCATCAATTTGGGTATCTTCTACCGACTGTCTCATACTTACTTCTTTTGAACGATCTTCTGTCTCTTCTATGATATTTGATAACTTCCTATGTGTTAAAGATAATCTCGACCAAGGTTTTGTTTTTTTCGGAGTACCGATGTCTGATATATCGTAGAGAAGAGAAGCTGATGCTGATTTTATAGGAGAAACTATTGTATTGCTTGGTGTTGAACACATAAGTACTGATTCGCCTAACTTAATTATCTTACTGTCTGGTGCTGGAACTATATCGGTATCGCTCATTTATCTTACCCTTTATTAAATCTAGGACATCATCAGGATGACAAACTATCTTTCGAAACTGTACATCGTCAGGATCTTGATATGCTTGTATTTGTATAGATACCAGATTGCACTTGGTGCATAACTATATATATATAAATATTCGTAGTATATACAATATTAATTTTTTCTCACTTTTTCACTATTGTAATTTTCGCGAAATCTTTCACTTGTTAAATTATATTACATCACACAAAAATCGTTCGATATAAGTGATAATTAATGTATCTAGAATAAAAGTAATATATAAACATCTGGTATTAGACAATACACGCTACTCATAAACCAGTAGTCTTAGCACGGGGCGGTGGATCGGGAGTAGTCTGCCCTTGGTACGGGACCGGGCGTAAACAAAAACCCCCGTGATCATCGCCGCGATCTAAAAAAAGGCAAGATTTGAAATGAAATAAGTAGTTTGTGTAATTAAAACTTATATTTGTATCAACAACTAGGTTTACTTAATGTATGGAATCGAAAATATCATAAAAGTAAATCTTTATTTACGAATAAACAGTCAAAAACCGTAACTTTTCACGGTTGAGTGCGGCGTACACAAAATCACACTCTGAAAAATGTAAATCGACGATTTCTAAAGTTGTAGGTATTACTTCCATTTCATTTAAAATGTTAGATTTTGAAAATAATAATATGAATTTATTAAAAAAAATGAGATTTATTCATTGAGCCGTTGTTGAGAAAAAAAATAATATGTATATTCCTGGTACGGGGATCGGGTCCGGGACCGGGTGCGGCGTACACAAAATCACGGGGACCGAAATAAACTACCAAACCAAGGGAAGTAACCGTACAGGACAAATCAAACTATATTGCTACCTAACAACAACTTACCAATAAAGAAATTCACCAGCAGTCTTCATTATGATAAATTAAATTATATTCTAGGAATAATTTTTAATAATTGTAACTAACGATCTGTTCAGGTATCGTGTTCTTGAAGTTGGGGCGTCAAATAATGCAACAGAAATCCCTGTATGATTAGTTTCTTAAATATCATAAAGTGGCATTTCGTCTGTTGTTTGCTGAAACGTAATTTGAATCATTAGAGTGAGAGACTGCGTTTCAGAGACTGATCAACAGATATACGATAATGACATCATCAATATGTTTTTGCTTTTTAAAGACAACATTATAGATATAATTAGTCGATATGTCTGAATGTGAAATCAAAATAGTTTTTTATTTACTATTTCTCTGAGGGATAAAGTTTGCTCTCATGGAGACACGATACAAAGTTAATAGCCTGCTGAAAAATAAGATATCAAAATATTTCATTTTAGATTTTGAATCTTTTTTTTTTCATGAAATAAAATGTCGTTCTAAACACATCATGGCCATTTATTGATATTACTGATGTGTGTTTGAGGTATGGTAGCGTACCCCATATTTTAGCTCGGGACAGAAAGACAAAAGTGGCTCGCCAAGGCTCGCCACTTTTGTCTTTCTTTACCCTCGCCAAAATACAGCTTATATTTTAAGACACTGACCATGCATTCTCTATATACACAAGATTTTAAGTCGTATTGTGTAATCGTGCGTTAACCTGTCACACAAACAAGAATGCCATAATTACCGACACCGCGGCAATAATACATCGTTTCTCATTGGCTGAAAAAATCAAAAGTAGAATGTGGGGTTTTCCCATTTGTGAAGACGATTTAATAGAAAGGTTAATTCATCAGGGCCTAAAAATTGGACATTCAGGTGAGAGAAATTTAATGTGTGGACTGGGCATACATGAAGATCTGTTTGGGTTTTTAAATGTTCTATTCACAGTTGTGTGAAGCAGGACAGTAGTAAACTTTAAGGGGCATCTAAACAGCAAATCCAGTCAAAACAGTGATATTTTACATGCCTACTATAGTGCAATTTAACAGAAGTAACATGATGAACTTTTAGTATGTCTCATGGCAAACCGTTGGACTTGCTGTTGACATGTTATTTGTTAAGCTGTTTGTAAATTTCAACAAAACATACGAAAAATGCATGTTTCAGTGGGAAATAATTTGCTCATTCATATCGCATATATTACACATACACAAACTTACCATGTCGTGTTGCTCACTAGTGTCTAAAGCACAAAACATGAGCATTGGTTTGACCAGATTTGGCTTTATTATATGTATAAACACTGTTTTAATTTTGACCTAGAAATGCAAATGGCGATCGTGAATGATATCATACAAATATGGCATATAAAGAGGTATTTCAAACATCAAAAATGCTCTTATTAGACAACATAAAGAATTCTAGAAATGGCAAGAAAACTGCTTTAGAAAAAAATGTTCAACTGTTGAGTTTGGGGAAAATTGCCTATTTCTGAAAAAAGGCCACAAACTCACCAGTTAAACAATGTTACTTTAAAAGGTCCTTGTTACGATGGTCAGATAGAAAAAACTGATAGCGTCTACAGCACATTTTTAGTGATTGTGACAAGCTACATGTTCAAACAAACATTTTGGTATATTACATGACTATCTATTGTGCAAATATTTAGATATTGATTTTTGTTTGAAGTTCAACATTATTTTGCTATATAGATGACCCTTAACATTATCGAGTATGGGAAAGCATTTGGTTTCATGGTTCATATAAACATAGTATCAATAAGTAGCTGTACCAGGAGTGTGAGAGGCCCAGTTTAGAAACCCCACTCGCCCTGTAGACCAAGCCTGGTTCGTTTGGTAACAAATAGGCGCCTTGAAATACAATCAAAAAATATTAAATTGATTTTATTTTAACAAAATAAGGTGCACAGTGGCAATAACACTGACCTACCTAGTTATATCAAAACACTTTTTTTATCTAAAACCGATCTCAGGACTACGACCTTACCATACTTTTATATATGAAAATTCCAATGTATCCTCAAAAATACCTGAAGAATATGAGGAGCAGCGTACAGGTGATAAATTGATATACATGTAAACTGTCGATGCTAACAACCCAACTCGCATATAAAATCTAACAACAAGAAACTTATATACAGAGTATTCACAGAAACATACCGTTACAGTGTACAGTGGACAACGACGAAAGAGAAGCAGCTACAGACAGGTAAGAAGGAACGATTACATTTGCATTACACGTAAATAGGGCGCAACATTAGTTTAAGTTCTGGGAAATGGCAAGTGTTATTTAAAAAATATGCTTATAACAAACATTTTATTTTATTGTGGTTCAGAATACATATTAATTATTCATGACAAGTGTAAAAAAGATTTTTCCTGTAATGGAGAAAAATAGCAGCTTAAGAAGTTTCTATGGGAGTGAAAAAAAATAGATACTAATAATGCCTATTTGGTGTAATAAATATTTTAAAGTAGGAAACAAGAGTGTGTTCTAAAAGCAATGGCTTTATAAATATAAATGACTTATTAAAAGATAATTATGATGCTTTTTGTAATTTTGTGGAATTTTCACAAAAAAATCATGTAAAAACTAACTTTCTCACATATCAAGGTATTGTTAACACTAATAAAACTATATGTCCAATGGTGATACTTTAAATACTTTCATAGGTTATCCATACATACCCTTAAATTTAGAAATATTCATGAAGCATAAGTGCTAATCTAAAACTTCTAGGCCTTCTTTTATATTTCCACAACCTCTAATCAATGCTCATATGTATATACATTGTATATTTGAGATTTAATTAGCAGTAAGTCAATTTGACATAACCACAGTTTTTATTAATGAATATTCATTGAACGAATGGAAATATGTGAGGGTTAAATTGTTTAAAACAATACAAAGCGACAGATTCAAACACATACTATTTAATTCATAGAAACTTTAATCTCCATTTTACACAATATTTCCCCTATGATGGAACAATATGGCCACAGCTGCAACCCAATTATGACTAGATCCTGAGAGGGTTCTGACTTTCTGACCGCCTGTGATAAACACTTAATGGCCCGCCAGTGCCTCCCTGGTATCAGAGATGGCATATATCCCCTCCTTGCATACAGTCCAAGCCCCAGCCCCCAAAATTTTCCAAATGTCTACCTGTGTGTCCCCAAGGTGGACAACACCCCCTAGCGGTATCGCTTGTGAAGTGGATCAACCCTGGGGGTTCCATATCCCCCCTTACCTGCCCTCCCCGGTTAACATGGGTAGGACCTACATGTTAGTCACATGTATATTTGGGCTATATTGTGCCTGGATTGCATATCCAAGAGCCTCTGATTATCTGCTTGTAGTTATAATGACTAGATACATGATATCACAAGTAAACTGATTGCCTGATGACTATATATATATATATATATATATATATGCTTGTAGCTGATGAAGCGCGCAAGAAACTGTCTTATCCACCGACATTTGTATTCAGTTGTTCAAGAATATAATTCCCAGCACACTACCATGCTCACAAATTTATGGCAAACACATGTACACTGTCTTGTCCACTGAAGACCACAGTCTGTCCAGGTCTGAACTTTCGATATCGTCCATTCCTTGTTTGGTTTCCAACTCCTAGATGACAGGGGCATATATGGCTTTACCCTTGCACTGGAATTCTCTCTAACAGATGAACTCAAAGCAGTATATCATTCCTAGGCACATATGTACAAGTATAACAAATTGGGCGGGTGGGTAGAGAATTTTGTGTGTCAGTTATGCTACAATGGAGCTGCATGTAATCAGGGTCACTAAGACGCTAACGTATCAACTGTACAGTGTACGGAAGACGAGTTATTTCCCTTGGCCCTACCTCTAACAAGGCTAATGCTTGGTTGTTTAAAGAAGATTAGTTTACCAACATTACATTAATAATCTCAATTCTATATGATATATTTGCATTGTTATGAACTTGAAAAAAATTTAAAATACAAAAAAAAAGTTCTGGTTGACACAGGTACACATAAAGCTCATACAACACATAAAGAGGTAGAACATAAGCTTCAATATCTCTACTGTCAGCTTAAGATTCATCTTAATAGCGAATTCAGTGACTTATATACGCCTAAAACAATACTATGATGCGATTTTAATGGAAGTGCGTTGATCAAGTTTTAATATTCATCATGGCCAATCTTTTACCTTGCTGGTGTCTTATAATTGTAAGTCTCGACAAGACATCCAAAACTGCATAGTTAAGGGGTCAATTAGCTCATATGTACCACATATATTGCAAGCAGTAACTACTACGTTATGCTCACAATAGGGGCATTCGTTGGAACGGATTTGACTTTATAGACGTATACATACTGATTTTATCTTAATCTTGAAATGCAAACGGTGCGATTAATATTACACAGATATATCTTTGCACATCTATGACATAATTCAACAATGAATTGTCTATATTTTATGGGACAAGTGTATGGATTATGGAGTTTTTTTTATTCGTGTGATTAACATGTATTCGAGAGAGGTACGTGCCCCTTGTGTACCTGTTTCAAGAGACGTATTCTACAGCTATACGTCTCAGTAACCTTCAATGCACATATTACACGCATTGTGTAACAGATATCCTCAGACGATAAAACAAACGGTTGTAAACCGTACTACACGTGTATTTTTGTTATAATGTCTGGCGACTCAGACGAAACCTTGCTTTACACAATTTAATATCCAGTCAGCTAGGTATGTAATACATTTAAAAGCAGTTTTCTGACAGTTAACATACACATAATCAAAATGTTTATAAAGGAAAAAATAACTTCTTAAATATTGTTTTTCATATATATATATATTCATTTATTATTGGTTCATGACTGCCAACAATAAGGCAACTGGTTTATCTGTCACGCCTCTTTTTCAGTACCGGAAATACGAGCATATCCATATATACATATAACGTTAAATTGTAATTGTCTCTGCCATCTCGGAATATAGCATCATTTGATCACCACTTAATCCCTTCCATCTCGAGTCTTTTTGCTTTACCATAGGTGTATCATTAACTGTTGATATTTCAAATGTTATAGTATGTATACTATTTGACAAGCCATTGCTCACACTACAGATCATGCGATGTAATAACAAGAAAACAGATTAATGTTACTATTACTAAATATTTCCTTGATATTAACGAAATAACGCTGATCATATTGGGGATAAAAGGTGCATGTTACTGTGTTCATTTATTTCCTTCGCGTGAACATAGATGTATTAAAAAGTCTCACACAACTATTTATTTTACTATATGTTATTACAGTGACTCCATCCCCTCAAACGCTCATATGAAGTTCAAACGATGTGAAATTGATATCAATTTAAAGTTTAAAAATTTAGTTTCCTGAAAAAGGATGTTATTGGATAGGTTTAATAGCACATAAGAGCACATCATAACTTAAAGAGGCTTGCCCGCAGAGATTTTTACACATGACAGATTGTTGGAATTTTTGAGTTTTTTCATTTTATTTTCCTTATAAAACGCTGAAAAGTGATATTAAAACCTCATTTTTTAATATTATTTATTTAATCGCAACCCGCAATAAGTCCCCGCTATAAAGTGGAGTCTAATTTGATTGACACATCAAAGAAACAAGCACATGCACAGTGCCGCACAGTGATAACTTCAAAGGCAGCGGCGATTTACAATGAAGATTTGCCGTTATATTCCATACATTTCCCTCTCAGGTTGAGTTTTAAAACGTCTTTTAAATACATATTCTGTAATTGTTTTCAAGAAAGAAAGTCGGAAATCCTCTAATTTTGTCACATAGAAACGTATACTGAAGTTTATTTAGTGATCGGAGATGTGCCGTTTACCGGTCCGTCTGCGGGAAAGCCTCTTTATAGGACATTAACCCTGATATTCACCGTAGACATTCGTGGAGCTCACGCCTTCTTTCAACTGGAATCCTACGTCATTCTATTTTAAGCAGGAATGTATATTTTTGATTTTCAAAATTTCAAAACGCTATTCTTTATAATCGTATGCAATAAAAGTATCCATTCTTCGTTACTTACTCAATCGATAACATGAAACATAGATATTTATACATAAAATATGCAAACAGTGTCAATATCATCGACCAAGCCAGTTATATAAAAAGCCTTCTTTACCTAAAACCGATCCCAATATTTACGACCTTAACATACGGAACAAATTATATCTAACCTCTGCATTCCGGCTAAGTTTCTATCTAACAATCGCCTTCTTTCTTTGAAAAAATACTTGAAAACATGAAAAATAGACGGAGCAGAGTATAGGAAATATATCCATACGACTGTCTATTGTCGATACTATCACCTTGATGCACATATAAAAAATTTGCATTACTTAAACTACAAATCCCAGTATTTTATAACATTTAAATGAACCAAAAGTAGCTAGATATTTACAATATAAATGTAAAAGCAATGTTAAAAAGGCATGCCGGCCATAACAACTTAATGGCATCTAAGAAGTGTAAGGCATCTTAATACACTGATTATTGCAGTTGATATCGAATACTACTTTAGTACTGTACTGATAAGTTCTACCATTCTATATTATACCAAAAAGTAGGATTCAGTTCTATTTATAGCATCAGATAAAACACTTTCCTGCACTTAGTCAGTCTTTTGTGAATTCGCCCTTACATCCATGTATAATGAACTATGTCAGTTTATGATTGTTTGTTTACATGATAATTCTATTCATATGTTTGAATGTATTGGCACTACAAGCATGTACCAACAACTCCTGTAACTCAAAATTTTGATATGGATAGGTTTGGGGCTGCTTAATTACAAATACGAATCATCCATATAAAGCATGATGAATGAATAAACAAATGAATAAATCAATCAATAAATCAAATTCATTGGTACGTGTTTTATACAGTTCCATTTCCAAACTCCAGCGTGATCTTTTGATATTATCGGGAAACTGAATTCAATTTTAGCGCAGATAGTTTTGAAAACGAAACTGTCAATTGTGAAAACAGGAAAACATGATACATGCCGAGAGACAATTAAAAACATCTGTTAATACATCAGATTTAGGTACAGTTCTGACAATGTTACTTGATAACTCACAGTCAATTCAATATTATGAAAAAAAGTGAAAAATTCCCAACATTATACTAAATTATATTTGTAAACAACAGGTCCCATCTTCTATGCAAGTTGTTTTCTTAGCGAAATTCTTCTAATTTCTTTTGCCTATTTTGTTTTTTAAGTGACGCTGTAGCTCTTTTCTGCCTCAGGCGAATCACTTGGGAAGTCCTTTTTGTTTATAGCCGTGTTATGTGGTTTATTATACTTTATCCTATATGACGCGAAGCATTTGCATATATAGACTATTGATCAACGATGAGATATTTCCTTTTATAGTTATTGATTAGCATATTTATGTACATATCTCAGCGAAATCCAATGTTCATTTTCCATAAGGTTTTACACATGATATATGATAATATGCTATGAAATGCTAAAAAGATAACAGTTCAAAATTGTTTAAACCGTGACGTCGCTTTAAAGGCATCTTCTGATAGATATATGATTTATAGAATATTACCACAAGGAAATAACAAATTGATTGAAAGTAAAAAGTATATCTTTTGAACACTTCTAAAAATGAATCCTTACATTCTATGAATATCAACTATCAGCTGTTGTAGTTTTGGGTGATTTTGAGCTTCAAAAAGAAAGCAGCGGTTAAACTATCAGTCTGAATCAATTCCAAACAGAAAACCTGGCAATAAAATCTAGAAATTTGTGTCCTCATCACCTTCTAATCACTGTCTATCTAAGATTTAGTAGTCTTACATGTTTCACCTAGAATCATCTAAAGACGATTGTTTGAGCGTGAATTTGTATTTGATCACAAAAGTAATTATTTTCTTCACAGCTTGATGATCTACCAAACATGGATATTCCTATATCCTCACTTGCCATACATATTGGGGAGACACACTCCAGTTATGCCTTGGCTTTCTTCCACGATTTAGAAAAAAGTGAATTATATGGGGCGTCATGTAAGCGATGGCCATATAGCAAGTTCCGTCTTGAAACGTCGACTGCTCTTCTGTTGAAACCAAACAAGAGTTTCGACTCCTTTGGTGGCGAGGCTGACAGACATTATGCTGATATGGCAGAGGAAGGGGAGGACCAAAGTAATTATTACTACGTCCGGAACTTACACCATGTTGAGGTATACCGGTCATTCAAAGCAAATTGATCATTTGATTTTAGTAATCATGTTTTTTTATGAAGTGAAATACGTAGAAAATATTTACAAATGTAAAGTGATATCGAGTGTTATATATACTAGCGGAATAAAGGAATGATTTACTTTCGATAGTTATTATATTGCATGATTCGTTGATGATGCGCTCATGTTGTGGGTTTCTCGATTATTACTGAATACATTTTGATGATTTTTGTTATCCTATCACAGACGGCGCTTGCGGGAATTCCGTTAAAACAAGGGTACCCTACGCCGTTTCCTGATCCCGATAAGTAGTGTGTGACCCCAGCCCTGGCATCAGTCGCTACTCATACTCTCCTGAACATTGACCCACTCCTGAATAAGGCCTGCGAGGGTTGAGCGACGTTTTTGGGTGGTGTGATGTTAATACCTAATCCCGATATCTTACTGCTGTAAGATTACGATGGATAACCATGAGAGGTGTTTTCACGCCTTCAGATATCCCTGCCCATACCATAATAGACCCTTTATCGAATCTGTTGCTTGCCGCTATGCAAGCGTCAGAATATCGCTCACCATGACGTTGATAGACACGTTGTCGTCTATCTGACCCGTAAAACGTAAAGGGAAACTCGATGGGCCAGACGGAACCGATTAGGTGCAGTGCAAGCAGCCACTGCATTCGACGTTGGCGTCGCCTCTGCGTATATGGCCGACCAACAAAGGGACGTTGTTGCCTTGATTGGAACTCTTGCAACCGATTTCTAACCGTTCATGGATACACTGGTCGACCATGAATGTCGACAATTTAACGTGCCGTCTCCGTCTGCAATCGAATATGGAGGTACCACAGACGTATGTCTCCATCTTGACGTCGCGACGAAATCCTTTTGACTCTGAGACTCCAAACGAAACGGGATATTGTTGTCTCATTTACACCATATCGCTTGACTAAATGACATTGCGAATGCTCCTGTATTATCAGAGCAATGTCCCTACCCCTATTGACTTCACTCAATCGCGGCATTTCGCTGTACACTCGCTTTGAAATGAAATGTTGTGTAACTGATCTATAATGTTCGACTAGTGATAATTTACCTGCACATATGGTGCAAGAATACTCCGGATACACGATTTCTTGAAAAGTCTGCTGAAAGGAGGTAGATCGGCGTACATTTAATTGAATTTAGACAACGTGTCTAAAAGCTATTTAAAAAAAAAAAAATCTTTATTTTTTTTCCTGCTGTTATATCTATATCTGTTTACCACAACAAGGTATTGGCGGAGTATGGCTCATCTCTGCGATGGCCGACCTTTTTATACTTACTTATTTTTAGAAAATTCAACTTTTTTTATTGCATTTCTGTTGAGTAAAGGTGTGGCCTATAAAAGAAGCGCCTAACAATATGTGCTTCGAGCCGGCTACCATAACCTGAATCAGTTAGGTAGACTTTTTCCAATGCTCAGACCAGCGAACCAGGTGTTTACTCATCCTGGGGCACTAAACTAATTTAACTTAAGAGATCTTAAAGCTAAAGTGATATGTATCTACATTTTACATATACAGTGGAAAATGTATACATTTTCGAACGAAATGATGCACTAGGTAAATAAACTGTATACAAACATACAATTTAAAATTGTACAACATCATGATGCACCTGCTAAACAAACATATAATTGTATAAATAATGTGACTTCGGGGAGTTTAACAACATTTTTCTTAAATTCTTGGCCAATGGAGTTGTGCTCCATGGTTAAATAGCGGGAAATTCAAAATAGATACGTTTGTGAAAAATTTTCGAGGCAATCTGCCCCTTTATCAAAAGTACACAAGTAAATCACAAACGATCACATATAGACATAGAACATGGAACAGTTACACAAATTTAGTAGGTAAACTACGAAAATTATCTTTGTGTTTTTGAAAACGATCCCTTCGCCGAGCGCCTATTATCATTAGAAAACATCTTAGGGGGTATACAAATGGTAAAAGTAGATAAATAATATAACTAAAAGATCCAACAATATAATATCGCGAGTTGAAGTGATGTGATGGCAGCGCATGCTTTGTAGTGAATGTTTTTTTGTTTTTGAACGCGGTAGGTTCATTTCGTCCCGGAAATCTCGGCCCAAACAGCTGGTAGCAGTGACAATTTTACCACAAGGGAATAACAAATAATTGAAAGTGAAAAGTGAAAAATGTATAATTTAAATATTAAAAATCCATTAGAATGGTGGTAGAAAAGTCCTATTTTGGTAACGATAACCGGATGGTTGTGTAAGGACGACTCGTCAAAAACCGATAACATGTACTATACACTGTATATATTATATCATAACAGGGTGCCGTGGATAAGAACAATTTGATACATATATCCCCGAATGTCAAGAAAGTTAATGGTGAAAAACGTTCGTAGGTTTACAGTATGCATGCTGAGAAAGGAATTCTTTATTCGAAGGATGATGGAAGGCACTATACTAATATACATATTATTTTGCAGAAATTCAACAAAAATACAAAACTTAAAGATGAGACTGGCAAAATGATCAATGTGTTTGATATCTTTGTTCATATAATACGATTCCTCGTGGGAGATTTTGCAAAGACTGTAAAGGATTTAATACCAGATAAACGTATCTACGTAATCTGTATTCCTGCGAGATGGGGCTACAGCGCCAAACAGTTAGTAAGAGAGGCCGCAGAAATGGTAGGTGGTATAACAATTTAAGAGCTTGGTCGCATATATTTATTTCTCAAAATGTAAACAAGTATCATCTAAAAACATTCAAATATATAATTGATCACAGTAAAAAGGTACGTTTTAGAATTCTTCATTAGTTATTAATTTGTATTTCTATAATCTAAAAACTTTTGTAAATTCGCTTGTTTTATGTTATCTCAATTACATATCATTTCCTAGTACACGTAATTATTCTGTTCTCTCAGGCTGGTATACCTAGGGATGAACTAAAGGTGGTCTTTGAACCTGTTGTGGCCAAATTTGGCTTCCATAAGGACAAAGACATCGACAAGAAATCATTTTACGAAGCGGCAAAATCTGGAGCTGAATACGTTATCCTGGACTTGGGAGGTAAAGGTTTTTATTTCGATGATAATCAACTATTATCGCTATGCATTTCTCCGTTGACGATACATTCTTTTTGCAGTTTAATATCTTGATGTTGTACACAATTAAGTATGAAGTGTAAGTATCTAAAAGGTTTGGTATAATTTGGCAAAGCAATTCATTCTTTTAATTTCTGCTTTCCGCATTGAAATATTTTTTTGAATGTTTATATTCTGGTTAAGAAGCATTAATGATCTAGTTTATGACTTACATACAAGAAGCATGATATGCATGCAGCATCTGCGATATATATATTACCATAATATAATTATATCGTTGATGATGGTATATATATATGCCTAAGTTACTTATGAAACATGAAGTACGTGCTATATGGAAACTGAATAATTGCAAGCATCTGTATATTTACAAGAGTTTAAGGACACACGTATTCATTTGAAAATTTCTGTTTAGCATATGTGCGAGTGGCTGCGAGTTTATGACTGGGCCTATTAGCAGATGAGCAGAGATATTATGACAGAAATATCAAATTAGCCAGTTTGCTTTAAATAGAAGGGGCCGCGGTGGTCGAGTGGTTAAGGTGTCCCGACACTTTATCACTAGCCCTCCACCTCTGGGTTACGAGTTCGAAACCTACGTGGGGCAGTTGCCAGGTACCTGACCATAGGCCGGTGGTTTTTCTCCGGGTACTCCGGCTTTCCTCCACCTTCAAAACCTGGCACGTCCTTAAATGACCCTGGCTGTTAGTAGGACGTTAGATAAAAAACAAACCAAACAAACCAAAGCTTTAAATACATGTAGAAATATTTTGTCTTTAACAGCATATAATGAATAGTAATTCCTTCTTGTGTTATTTTTTGTCCTGTATATACATTCCATTAGGTGGTATACTAATATTTCCATGCGTCCGTATATCCGTTGTTAACGACGGCATACATTTTACAGTTGCTATATATTCTTAAAACTGTAGTTATCATGTCACTGAACCCCTACTGGTTAATGTTAGATTATGAATGGATACATATTTATTGATATATTTATTCAGTTAGAGCCGCCGATATATCTTGCCATCAGCATGGAGGATTTATTAGACATCTGCTCCCGTCCAAAGGAAGCGCACTTGGGGGTGATACTGTTACTGAGGAATACGTGAAATTCCTGGGAAAGATTTTTGGGGAGAAATATTTGGTACGGCTGAAAGAGGAATACACAGAAGAATATCTCGACATACTACATGGTTTCCTAGCAAGAACCCGTCACATTTCAGGAGAAATGAACAAATTCATTGGTTTACATACACAATTGCTGTTGACTTGTTTTGGCAGAAAGAAAGATGATGTTGACCTGAGCCGTTTCGATGGCAGCGTACACATAAATACTTCTTACAGACTTAGAATCAGTATGGCACAGTGTCAACGTCTATTTGAAAAATATATCACAGCTATTGAAAGAAGTATTGAGCGGATCATACAAGATGAACGGTTCGAAGATTTTGAATACTTATTGATGATAGGTGAGTTCTCGGAATTTGAACTTGTTACAAGGGCTATACGGAAGACGTTTCCTCAAAAGAAAATCATCGTTTCACGCGATGCAGGACTTTCTGTCCTCAAAGGGGCGGTATACTTCGGTTTTCTCTCGGAAACAAACACACAAGGTGTACAATATACTTACGGTATTCAGCACTGGCCAGAATTTAACAAATCCAAACACCCGTTGGACAGGCTAGTGGTTATAGACGGGGTCACACGATGCAAAGATGTATTTTCCAAATTCATTGAGAAGGGGCAGACTATTCCAGAGAACCAAAGAGTGTCCTGTGTGTGGACACCATTTTCGAACAGCAGTTACCATACTATAGACTGTACCGTGTATATTTCATCCCAAACTGACCCCATGTTTACCGACGACGATGGCTGCGCTGTACTAGGTGTCCTACACACACCCTTCACTGTCGATATGAAGAAGGAAGCTTTGAAGATCGAGCAAACTCTTATCTTCGGAAGAACGTGCATCACTTTACAGGCAAAGAACATGGCGACTGGACAGATCTGTGAAACACAGATTGAATATATGTAAGTTTTATTTTTTTTCAATTAACGTATCTTCTCAAAATCAAAATTTTTTTTTACGTTTACACTATTAAATGAAGAAATAATATATATATTGCAGTAATAATTCAGTCCTAGTCTGTTATATATATATTGGTGTTATATAGTGTACTGTTATATGATTATCATTTGCTACAGTAGTATCTACAATACATTGTCACATTAACGATAGAAACCAAAAACAAGTAGTCTTATTGCACTGCTGACACAGATTTGTTGATTTGTTCATCTCAATGTCAAAATGTATCTACATAAAGAAATAAAACTAACTTGTTCAGAAATACTGACATGAACTAAAAAATGTGAATCCTTTGCCTATTTCCCAATTCAGCCCTACTGGAAATAGATAGTTTTGTTATAATTGTACCGGCTCGTGAAATTGAGCTGTATTCGGTAGATAGATACACGAAGTGGAGTCTACAGACAAGTTGGAGACAATGGTTTCCTGGATGTATTTTTGATTCTAAGAAATGTATTTACTGACATGATAGGGGTGAGTCCAGTAGTGCGTCTAGTGGGTTACCATATATACCCCACTGGTCTACTGTCTAACGTCTCCGTATTACAAACTATAGAGGACACCTTTTAGGTCATAATCACATTATTGTCATTAAAATAGAGTCAAAACATTAAAAATCATAGCAGGCTCTTTTTGAAGTTCACTAAAGTTGAAATGGTTTCATGGTTTATTATTCTTACAGGTAGGAGCTCTACTGTAGAGTATTGATCGGGATGCTTACAGGAAAACAAACAGTGACGAAAACAAAGGCAACCATTTCTCATTCGACTAGCGTCGATTGCCGCCTGTGTGCTACTATTTGTGAGATATTTAACAAATCATCAAATGTACTTTGTACAAATTGTCTTCGTGACAGTATATTTACAATGATAAGGTGATATCATATTATTTCTACTGTTTTCTATCGGATAACTATCATGATATAGCAAGTATATTTAGCTAACAACATTGTACAGACTTTCATAAAACATACCTAACATATTACTGTCAACATAATAATTGGAAATTTTGCAATAATTCTTAACTGGCCGTATGAGCGATTCGAGCTATCTGCTCACTGGGGTAATTATCGAATTCATATTAATTAGCAAATGTAAATTTCAGTTGTTGGTTGATAAAAATGCTGGTTGATTAGGTGTTTCTAAAATGGATGAATTACGAATAACTTCCTCTTCATATTATTTTATCTTACATATCTTACACGCTGTTTAAACATGACACGCAATAACTTACTGGAATATTAAAAGTTGATGTACTAGTGTATTAGTTTACTTTTGATTATGTGGAGTTTAAATATGTACAGACTTCACAAATCAGACTCTCTCATTGCATGTCCAAGTGTTACTTGCACTCATTTATTTTTATTAGTAATTGCTGCATGAGAATGAAGTTATTTTGCATTTAACATTATACTATGACATTAGTATATATCATCACGACGTAAATCTGATTAACTTTTTAACTATGTAAGCTTGGATGTATGACGTCATAAGTTTATAACGATGAAGGTAAAAAAAGTATGACTTGTATGTCATACTCTTCCCAGAGATGGCCGATTTTGACCATAGCTGAGGGTTGTTTTTTATATGTTAGCAAAATCCTCGAAGACAGAGAATAAAAATTGAACTTTCTGTTCAGTGGTATGTTTATTAAAAAGAATTAATTCATTGCTCGTAGATTCATTATGAAACGAAACTTTGACAATATTTGAATTTAATTTTGTCTCATTTGATTTATCTTTATAATCTTGTTGCTTTTATCTTTTGTTATTCTTAACGAAAAAAAAACATGACATTATTTCTGTATATATTTTTTTATGTATGTAAGGAAATCCAAACGTGGAGTGATGGAATAGAATCATTGTATTATTCAGAATTTAGTTAAGATTGCTGGCTTGTGTTTGTGTTTTTGGTTAAGTCTTTTTTGATAATGTACATAATAATGACTTCTCTGTGATGAAAGATATTCTGAATAATATCTAGCAATATAAGATATATAATATCTTAACTGAGTGTTCATTTAATGACAACTGATGAAAATAGTCTCAGGAGTTTTTATTTTTGCGGGACTTTTCCAGCAAACAATAAATCTTCGAGACCAGTTTCCAAAAATCTTATTTTACAAAGCAAATTAACATAATTTTGAAATACTTTTTTTGCAAAATTACTCAGAAAATCAATACTTTGACAGATTTTAAAGTCAAAATGTGATGGAAAATATCAAGCAGAGTAGCCGTGTTTTTCTGCCAACTTCAGTTCTTGTTCGATTTTAGACTGGCACAGCCAATGGAAATTGCTTCTGGGTATATTACACTAGTGACACATGTAAAACTATTACATGGGCAAAGTCATTGGATAATATATCGATTATGTGATAAATTGTAATAATCAACATCCATATTGTATGATATACTTGCAATAAAATTACCTTATAGATTAAAAAAAAACAACATTTTTATTCTTTACTAAAAGTTGTCATTCAGAGATAACAAAAGGTTCAGCAAACATAAGATACACAATCTTATTAGAAACAGCGTTGTTTTGTTTTTGTTTTTGTTTTAATATTTTTTCTGATTATCATTTCCGTACACATTAACATTTTGCATGTTGCTATTTATGTAACATAGCATACGTGCAACAATGGCATGAGGCTGTGAAGATGAATTATTTGTGGGATCATCTCATCTTAAAATTGTAACGATTATCTATGGAAGGTGATGGAAATCAACCATGCGTATCGTATGATTGTAGATTAATGTTGAGTTAGATATTTACCTCTTAAGGATTTGGTCTTCTGAGGTTTCAGTCACGTTGAAGTCTCGTTTCGATTTTGCATAAACAGTTTTTGTTATGTACATTGTATAATCAAACAGTTGCAATTTTATAGCAAGCTTGTGTAAAAATTTTAGACTTTTTGTGTAAATAGATTTATTTCAAAAGAATTTCAAAAAATGGTCCATTTGCGGCAATTTTGAAAAGTGTAATTTTTCATTTTGTGCAAGGTTGAAATGTCACATTTTTTTTTTGCCTTTTTTGTTTTTACTCAAACCAGCATTGCGTTGGGAATTTTGAATGTTTCTAATTCATTTTGCTCTAAAACTGTAAAACACTGACCTCATATTATTGTATCAGTTTAAAACAGAAAAAAAACATTTGATCTACAAATATCTTTAAAAGTTTGTCAGCAGAACTTTTGATATCAAGCGTTATATCTAGCAAAATGGTGAAAAATTATGTATGTTATAACGTCACATAGAAACGACGTCATGACTTTTTAACAGATTCCCGCGCTTATTACTGCGCTGTTTAACGCAGTCAGAGTTTATTGAGCTGAAGAAGGGAGAGATGTAAATATATATTGTTAAATGGAAATTGACAAATAAAACACAGTTGAAACTAAGCTGCGCCTAGAGAAAAGCTGTAAACTTTTTTTTTCATTGCTGTTAGAATCTACGCATGTAAATATAATGACTTAATAATTAAAGGTTATGTTGGATTAGTTTTATCTAATGTGAGAAATTCTGTTTATCTAAAAGTATGTCATGATTAAAACATTACATTTATTTGAAGATAGGTTTAGATAATTTAATACAAGTTAACTTGACATTCTGTAGAGTTAGATTGCGACGTATTCAGTTTCAAATGTAAATGACCTCAAAGATTAGCATATTCATACGAAACATATCCGGGCTGTACATGTGTAGTGAGCGTGATGGTTTACCTATGTTTGAACAGCTGAAACTCGACTGGTTCAGATCAGAGACAGAAAAAAAGGTCTCGAGTTGCATTTCGCTGGTCATTCATTCATCGATCTATGAATATGCAGCACACTTGAACAATAAGCTGTCAATTTACAGAGGGCTGCCTATTTGAATGAGCATGTAGACTGATTTAGCCTGTTTTGTTAATCAGAAGCGGAAACCGTGCACAAAGACAATTTTCACCGGAAGTGCACAACAAATTGGGGACGTAATCGTCACCTGGAAGAACTCGATTTACCGAAAACTTTAATACTGTCAATATAACTGATTCTATGGATTGTTTTTATTAAACTAAACCCATTTTCCAAACGAGAACTTTCCTGCTCGGAGGCACATCCGCTTTTCATTTCAAAGTCTTCCAATAAAACATAGCAGCAACGCTGGGCCAAGGGAGATAACTCTCACAGTAGAAATACTGATAGAATTATCAGCATGTATTCAACGAATGATGATGTTGGCATGTTCTTGCCATGTGATTTTAAAGAAGAAGAAAACAAGATAACAAGAAATATATAATGATAAATCAGTTTGAATCATTTCTGGTGATGATAAAACTGCTTTTGAATCAGGAATATAATTTTATCAATGTGTTATTTGAAAAAAAATACATCCATACATGCCAATTCAGCTTGCATTCGATCTTAACTTTGTTTCGTTATGAACTGCATATCTGCATTTTGCTGTCGCGTCATATCCGGGGCCAAAAGAATATTATACGGCTATGCCGAAAAAATACGCTATGATGGCTATGTACTCCAGCACAGTTATAAACTAGTCTTCCGGTCGAACAATAGACACAGCTGATAATAAATACACGGTGTGAATTGGTGTTTTGAAGTGCTAATAATATACTTTGTATTTTTTTCTTTCAAATGTTGGTCTATTGAAGCTATTTTAACATAAAACACACACCTACATATGTATATCCAATAAGTAGGACCCCGTATTATGCTCGGCGCCCTCTGTTACTCATTTGGAATCGATTACAGACATAAAGCAAACAATTGGAATTATAGCTATAATTCTTCAATTGTTATTAAAAACTTATTTACAGATCGATATAAGTATCAAAACACTTTCTTTCGACTGAAATATAATAGTGTGTTTATATCACTATTCGCAAAAATTCAAATATGGAATACATGATAGTGGCACACCTCGGGGACTTAATTCCACCAGCAGGGCTCACTACCAAGTGATCTCAAAGAATTAAGTACAAAAAATATCGTTTTCATTACATCTTATACTAACGCTAAAATATAGAAGCAATTTCACCTGCTGTCGTGCCGATTGAACTGTAATGCAATTACTAGTCTCTCGACGGTCACTAAAGCTACATACTCCCGAACAACCTAAACATCTAGGAATTTCCCGTATACTTTCATAAATACACATTTTCTTTCAGTGTCTGATTCACGATAATCAGTTAGGTATGTATCAAGTCCGAAAACTGTCAAAAGCTCAAAATGTAAACATTGATATATGTTTCTTCGGGAGTATGTAGCTTTAATGTAGGGATGTTCTACGGTAAACAATTCTGGGATGGGGCTTCTACGGTCAACAATACTGGGATGGGGGTACTACGGTCAACAATACTGGGATGGGGGTACTACGGTCAACAATACTGGGGTGGGGGTACTACGGTCAACACTACTGGGTTGGGGGTTCTACGGTCAACAATACTGGGTTGGGGGTTCTACGGTCAACAATTCTGGGATGGGGGTACTACGGTCAACAATACTGGGATGGGGGTACTACGGTCAACACTACTGGGATGGGGGTTCTACGGTCAACAATATAGGGATGGGGGTTATACGGTCAACAATACTGGGATGGGGTACTACGGTCAACAATACTGGGATGGGGGTACTACGGTCAACAAGATAGGGATGGGGGTTCTACGGTCAAAAATACTGGGATGGGGGTACTACGGTCAACAATACTGGGATGAGGGTACTACGGTCAACAATACTGGGATGGGGGTACTACGGTCAACAATACTGGGATGGGGGTACTACGGTCAACAATATAGGGATATAGCTTCCTACAGATGTTCTGAATATGTGAATTTAAAACTGTCTATAATGAACGTTTCAGGTTTGATAACAACAAAATAAACATGGGTGCTATCAAGAGCTGGATATATTCGTTCAAGTAGTCACAAGGGATTTGAAATCATGATTGTCTCTCCTAATGAATTCCATAGGAAATATCAGTGATTTACAGCAGGCAATGCTCTTCCAACCTGAGCGAAGTCCGTCCAACTCTCCTGTGATTAGCTCCCCGAAAATATGCAAAGAATGTTCCTTACAAATTAAAGGATTAAACCAAAGCTAAGCAAATCGAACCAATAGAAATGTTCGATTGACCAGTAATTTTTATGTAGAAAATAAAGTAGAGAAATATTATTTCGTTAACCGTCCACAATTTGCTGACCTATGGAGCTTTTGTATTGATCGGCTGTTCAGTACAGTATAGAAGAACTATGAATGGTGGTTAGGGGTATAGTGGTAACACACTTGCCTTTCGCTTCTGCGGCCGGGGCTCGATTCGCCGATCGGACGCGAAAAGGTATGAGGTCTCCTGCCGGACCAAGTGGGGTTTCCCGGGCACTCCTGTTTCCTCCAGCCGAAAGACTCTTCGCGCGCTTACCTCGGGAGAATTTGTGTGATATATGTTGTTTCGCAATTATTGTAAAATAAAGAAAGCTTACAGTCTTACATAAAGTATGGAGTTGGGCCAGTCCATAATTTGAGCTATTGCGTAAAATTTAATTTTCTGTTTCAACTGTAGCCTTCATATTAATTCCACAAGCACTTGCTAGTAAAGGGTCAGTGTGCTGGCGTGTGTCCCACAAAACAGTTGATCACGGGAAAACAATTCCATTGAGTGATGGCATGACGGACTTATCACGACAACATTGTCTTCTGATCATAATCAATTCTTCAATATAGCGACACTATGAAATCGAGTTAACCATACGCGAATTTGTGTTCTTAAATTTGCTATTTGGTAACAAATTGAATGACAAATTGAAGTCATGTTGGTAAATCTATTTTGATAACACTTTTTTTTATATTCATTTGACAATAAATATTTCAATTATCTATGATATATATTTCGATAAAATCGAGAAAGCGGGATAGTAACGTAACAAAATGATTACTATGCTCTCTATTTATGGTAATATGTGTACATAATTGTGTATCGGCGACGAAACTATTTCGACAGAGCGAGACATGAAACGACAACATGATACACGTTATGTCGAGGTAATGTTACACGACAACCTGGGCATACATAAACTATTCATCCCAGTTACTTTATGTGATAATCAAATAAAATATTTGCATGGGGGCCGCGGTTGACGAGTGGTTAATGTCTCCCGACACTTTATCACTGGCCCTTCACCTCTGGATTGCGAGTTCGAAACCTACGTGGAGCAGTTGCCAGGTACTGACCGTAGACCGGTTGCTTTTCTCTGGATACTCCGGCTTTCCTCCACCTCCAAAACCTGGCACGTCCGTAAATGACCCTGGCTGTTAATAGGACGTTAAACAAAACAAACCAAGCTAACCAAAAGTTTTAGATCTCTCTAAAATTGTTGGATGCCCCATGCCAATGTTATCTAATCCAAATGAAAACGAACTAGTGCAAGTTGAAGTCATGATATAATATTTACTTTTTAAAAAATGACGTTCATTTCGATATGTTCAATGCTATATATTTTTGATATTATCTGATCAATAAAAACATAACACGAACGATAGATCTAACAAAATAAAGCCTTCTTGTTAGCTAATGTAGACAAACCTGTAAAAATACTGTCATTTAAGGATGTGTCAGGTTTTGGAGGTGGAGGAAAGCCGGAGTACCCGGAGTACCCGGAGTAAAAGCCATCGGCCTAAGTCAGTACCAGGCAATTGCCCGACGTGGGTTTCGAACGATTTACGATTTGAAAAACACGATTCAGATCAAAATTAGGGAAAATACCGGACCAGTACTCAATTGACACCGGCTTAGTGAAAGCACGCCGCACGAGCGATTTGTAGATTTCACGTGTAGTCCGCGGGACAAACCGCGTGCCTACATCGTTTATCATTAGAGGACGAGGATATATACGGTTAACCGACATCGGATTACAGTGTTGTTCAACTGTGTTAACCCAAGTTTATGGTAAACATTCTTTAATAGATGAATAAGTGGCCATAATTTTAACTTTTTCTATCTCTGGATTTAATTCGTGGATTATTTCAGTCATGGCCGATTTGGAGAGGAAACCCGGAACACACTCGTAAGTAAAATGTTTCAACTGTATCAAGCCTGCATCTATGAAAAGTTTGTTGTATAATGTTTTTTTTGTTTTTGTTTTTCATTTTCAGCAACCATAGTACATTTTTGTATTATAAAAAAAAACAGGTTGACAATATATTTGTTGTACATTTATATTAAAATAAAAAAATTTACGACACTGCGACCAGAGATTTTTATAGGAAAGAAATTCGTTAAAAACCCATTGCATTTAACGCTGCTATAAATATCGGAATAAAAAAATTAATTCAATTGATGAAACTTTCACAAATTCCAAATTTTTCCAGTACTTTTATCAAATATTTGTGATCAACTCCATCCCACTGGATCAAAGGAAGGGTAAAATACATTTCATCTTGTTTCCTATCATTAAGAATCCTTTTTATTTTCGAAACATACACTTCTTCATAAAGCAATTTATTGTTAAGAATCCAAATTCCAGGACCCTTTTCCACATATTTAAACTCAACTCTCAATGTTACGCAACCATGACCACTTAATGAAGTGCTATTGTAATACACGTGTTGAGTATTACTTAGAAGTTCACGGGAAAAAATGAAATAATCTATTCGACTTTGAGACAGAACACCGTTTCTAATTTGCTTCCTAGAAAAAAACAGAGCTGTCCCTATTTCTACTCCTCCATACATCAATACAACCATTGGAATCCATTAATTCATTGAACTTTTTAGCACATTTATCTTCCACGTGAGAAGTAGCTCGACTTCTATCCGTAGAACACAGTGTGGTATTAAAATCACCACCTATAATAACACAACCGTCTATATCATCCAAGTTCGAATTAACAAAGCGGAAAAAGATCTAATCTGTCATTTAATACATTCGGTGCATAAACATTAACAATATGTAATATACGCCAACAATATCTAAGTTATGTGTAGAAATCGACCCAACTACCCGTCACTACTGACCACACACTTTTTCATTCTGTTACTTATCAAAACAGCCACACCTTGGTAACCACTGTCGTTGTTACTAGTGTAAATTTTACCATTCAATTTATCACACATTTGTTTTACAAAAGTTTCGTTCCAACGAGTTTCTTGTAAAAATACAATATCTGTATACTGTTTGTGAAACCAAGCAAAAGTTCGCTGAAGTTTCCAAACATCTTTTAATCCATTACAATTAAGAGAAGTCATCTTAACTATGATACAAACAAGGAAATATATCAACTATATTTTGTATACTTTTGAACGGTAGTTTTCCTTTGTTTTTGCCGTGTTTGAACTTGTGATGATGAAGGGAAATGTGGCGTCTTTGTTATGTTTCTACGTATTTATTTTTTTTCTGTTCCGGTCGATTTACCACAGTGGCACCATGGGTCTGAGAAATACCATCCGCACCCGACAAATCAGAATTGACCACTCGATAATAACGTTGTCCAGCTTTACCGTATACGGAATAGAAGGCAGGGTAGGCGGGAGCCTCACTTTCACTCTCGTGCCGTCCACAATATCGGTTCCTGAGACTACCGCCTTTGAGAAGGGGACACGATAGTGACCCCCAACATAGTTAGCTTACTTTCAAGTTGTTTGTCTTCAATGTAAGCAGGTATATGGGAAAATGATCTCACGATCTCAGATACTTTGCGCATGCGCAAGGATGAAGACTTTTTTTCTTCCAGCTGGCGATTCGTGGTATAGCTAACTATCATTGCCCTACTGAAGATGTAGTAAAGTCGATATCCCGGAAAATATCAATCTAGCCGGGTTACTACATCGATGAGTGAAATACCAATGACATTGTTTACAGGAAAACAATATGGCGGACCGCGGCAAAATTGAATGATTCTATTTGTTATGAGTACCAAATTAACTTAAATACATTATATTGCTATATTTTGGGAATATAAATGTCAGAATAAAAACTGGTCAAATATTTGAATAAGACTAAAAGATGTAATATGTGCGATACCGAGCAGGCCTACTACTAAAACAATTGTGATCGCCGACAGCAAAGGGGGTAATCTCAAAAGCCAACATACCGGCTTCAACCACAGGCGCTTGCATAGAAAATATGACAATTTTTTTTGATATGACAATGGTATGTGTAATCTGTTAAGCTGAAGGTTGGCAACAACGCCACGAGCGAAACGGCACCCCATCTCACTTCAATCGACTAAAAAACACATTTATTCAAACTGACACGGCGCACACTATATGCGACCGTCATCAGAAAACATTCATCTTTAACCTACCGTGCCACTCAATACGAATTGTTACACCCAAAACACAATAATCCGTGAAAACATCGCCGAATTCCTTGCTCAGAACGCCATTTTTCAAACGGCTCCCTCAGCCTGTCCAGATTCTTCATTTACATACGGGGTTGAAAGGTCATGCGATTATATAATCGACTGTCACCAGGTGCACCTTTGGGGGTCATCTCCACATGCATTTTGTCCGGAAAATGCTTCGGCTCGCTGGAGACTTTCGTCTAATTTACGATTATATGAAGAGTTTCGTCGATGAACGATGATTTATGATTATATATTATTCATTATTTTGAACGTTAGAGTACCATGCTCCGTATATCCAGGAATTGGAAAGGGGGGGGGGGGGGGGGGGGGGGGGGGGGTCCAGTAAGTTAGTAGCAATGCGAGCGCCATAGGCGGGAGCCGAATTTTTTTTGGCGAGGGTTCTGGGGGCCTAAATTTCGCAACAACATTTCGGAAAAATGAAATGATCAAATGATTATAGCAAATTTTGCAATCTTTCGTCGAGAATAAGATTTACGATAAGTGGAAGGGGGGAGGGGTATAAATTGATTCACACAGAACGTCACTATCGTATCGTTTTCTAAATAATGAACGGTTTTTAAGGCTATAAACAATTAAAACAATCCGCTAGTACACAGAAAAAGAAGTCAAGAATAACTATTCTGCAATCACATTCACGAAGTAGGCCTAGACATTTTATACTTGAAATTAAAAAAAATGGTAAAAGGGAAATGGATTCGCATACTTTTGTCACAAAGGTAGAACAAAATGCTTTATTGATTTACTTTTGTCAGTTAGTATATGAGAGATGTTTTTTAATGATTTTATATTATTATTTCGCTGATTGATACGGGAATTCGTTTTTTAGATATCCTTACTTTGACAATTTTAGGGAGGGGGCTTTGAAATCCGCCAGTGACAATGTCAAATAGTTTAACACATTTTAAAGTATTCTTCGTAATACTGATTATCCATTAATTCCACTTTACATCGCTCGCATATATAAAAATTAAGTTATTGATGATTTACCTGATTAATGGAGTGTGTAAGCATCAACTAGTCATGCAGGGGTCCATTTTTTTAAATTGAAGATAGGCATAGCCCTAAGTAGATGGCAAGTACAATAAAAAATCAAAATATCAAACAACTATCAGCTATTACCCCATCTAAATTTTAACTTCGAAAAATTTCAACTGATACTGCTTCTTCATGGTATACGTATAATGTCCCGGCCTGGTCTTGAACAAGTTATTGAGCACCGTTTTATGCAATCTTTTTGATTGAAAACGAAGTTCAACAACTACCGAAATGATGCAGTTGAAGAAAAGGAAAGGGCGATCTCATCACTGCATGGCATTAAAACATTCTATCTTATTAGTCCGTGATATCGCAAACGCCGAGTTTGTCGGGACACCTTAATCACTCGGCCACCGTGGCCCTATTTAGTATGGGACATTGAGAAGATGCATGCTTAATTGGTTCTAGAGTCATTAATATTGAATTAAACTAAAATGAAACCAGATGTACTGATGCCACTATTCTGAAGTTTAATATTTGTCAGGGTCAGTGTGGATATCTACGCTAAATCTAAACGACACAAATATTCTAAACTAATCAAAGAATCAGAACATAATGTCATCCGGTAAAACACAAGGGAAATATCTCAAAACGACGGAGAGAGAAACAGTAAGGAAAATTTGATTGTCCAATTTGTACAAAGGAAATAGATGAACGGAAACCGGCCATTCCATGTAATATGTGTGAACTATGGTTCTGTCGGAAGTGTTCAAACTTGGACAACCAAGTTCTGAAGTTTCTCTATGAGAATGAAAGCCTAATATGGACATGTATGATTTCTCAAGACCACTGGAGTCCAAAACGTTCTTCCTTTGAAAAGAGCTTGGAAGATATAAAAATCAAACGAGTGAAATACTATATAATGGAAAACATAGATCATTGATGCAAGTGTGGAACACGAGACAAAGGCACTCAAGGTAGAAATAATACCTGACATAGAATCCAAAATGGAGGATCATTTGAGGAACTGTTTTAAGGAATGCCAAGATCAGAAAACTCGAAAATTACATCTAATGATTTACAACCTACCCGAATCAAAGGCAGAGAAGGGCCAAGCAAGGAATATTGATGATAAAATTGAGCTACACAAATTAACAGATCGTTTACGCTTTGGACAAGTAACAACCAAGCACATAATAAGAACAGGTAAGCCCCATACAGATAAGATACGATCCGTCAAGGTTTTGTTTGAACAAAAAAAGATGAAAGGCGTAAGCTACTGGAAAACGCATCAAGATTTAGGACAGTGAAAAATGAACAACTCAGGAAAGTAGTAGTTGCTAGAGATTATACACCAAAACAGAGGAAGGAGAATAAAGACCTGATAGATGAACTACAAAAGAAAAGGAATGAAGGAGGATACTGCTTCAGCAGGGGAGGAAACATTATCAGAGCAATCGGTCCAGTCCAAAAAGCAAAAGGATGGAAAGCCCCAGGTAGGATACACCTAGGCCATCGTCAATAACAACCTAGCGAGAACAATGAGTCAGGCCACAACAAAGCAAGTATACAAACCACTCATCAGATCTAAACATGGACATAACACGGACAGAACGTCATTCGGCACACCAGGTGTAGGTAGAGGACTGAGCCAGTCTAATCAACAACTGAACTTTTCCCAGCAAACCTTACATGACTCCCAACTATGCTAAGACACCGAGGAAACGGAAGACACCTGCAATCCCGATGTTACCGATGATAATGAAGAACCTACAATCATATACGGTGACCAATCTATTCTAAATAACGCAGACCTCATAGGGGAGTAGTAGGATAGAAGTAGTTTTAGCAGCACTGTAGATTAAACTCTCACTCAAGTTAAAGTAATGTACATCAATGTGGACACACTATTCAATAAAAGGAATGAGCTACAATATGCAATTCAGGAAGAACAACCCTCAAAAATAGCACTAACAGAAGTTTTTCCTAAGAAAAACCCAGGAAATCCCGATATATGTGAATTTGCCTTGGAAGACTTTGATATGTAACTTAGTGTATACACCTCCTGATAACCTTTGACCCCCATCTCTACACACAGAAATCAATAGAAAGTCCAGAACCACGGTTCTGTATGTACAGAGGAAATTACAACAATATGAACAGGGCACTCTAAGAGACTGATTGGAAAACTGAACTCCACAGTAAAGAAACTTGCGAAGCTTGGTCTATCTTGAAGGATAAAATTGAATCACTGATTAAGGATAATATACTAGTTAGTAGAGGTACACCAAGACGGGTTAGGATCAGTGGATCAACAGGAACACAGAAAGTCCAATCCAAAACGAAACAAAAGTTGGTATATCCCCGTTAGAGCAATTGGATGGAACCACTACAAAAGACGAGAAAGAGGAGTGCTTAATGACTACTTTGCTGCAATATTTACAGATGAAAACCTGAACAATATGCCATTTACAGATCAAGATACAGTAAACACAGTCCTAGAGAATATAACAATTGGTTAAAAAAAACTGGATAAGATCAATGCACCGAAATCACCTGGGCCAAACAAATTACACGCCAAAATTGTTTACGAGCTAAGAGAAAGCATCAACCTACCACTTTCAATCATATATGAAAAATCAGTCAATGAGGGAATATTACCACAGGACAGGAGAGATGCGAACATTACTGCAATTTTCAAAAAAGGAAACAAGAAACTACCATCAAACAATAGGCCTATAAGTTTAACAAGTGTACTAGTTAAAATTCTGGAGTCAATTATTAGAGATGAAATCATGGAACATCTTGAAGCGAACAACAAGCTATCTTATTCTCAATATGGTTTTAGGAAAGGCCATTCAACAGCAATACAATTACTAAAAGTGTTAGATTAATTTACCAAAGAGCTTGACTCCCATGTATGGACACGATCTAACTCGATTTCTAAAAAGCGTTTAATACAGTTCCACATAAGCGTCTTGAAATCAAACTACACAAAATTGGCATAGGAGTTACGTTGTTATCGTGGATATCTGCGTTTCTAAGCAACTGGGGATAAAGGGTAAAGGTCAAAGGACAGATATCCAGTTGGACTGTGGTGAAAAGGGGAGTACCTCAGAGTAGTGTGCTGGGTGAAGTACTATTTCTAATTTTCATCAACGATATTCCTGAAGGCGTAAGATCCACCATAAAACTCTTCGCAGACGTCAAAAAGATATATGGTCGAACAAATTCGGAACAGGGCTCTGAAATCATCCAAGAGGATTTAAACAAAATACAGCTATGGTTGAACATATGGCAGATCAAGTTCAATTTATGAAATTGTGCGAGTTTACATTTCGGCTACAATAACAAGGAAACCATTATATGCTTGGCAATCAAGAGGTCAAATCCAATACTGAGGAAAAGGATCTTGGAGTGAAGTTTAGTGCACAAGTATCATCTAGTGTCAAAATGGCAAACCGCATGCATCATCAGGGGATCATTTGAGCATCTTGACAAATTCATGCTGCGAACTTTCTATAAATCTCCTGTGCGACCTCGACTAGAGTATGGTGTCACTGTATGGAGTCCGCACTTCAAAAGGATATTGCCATCCTTAAAAAATGCGCAAAGGGGGGGGGGGGGGGGGGGGGGGGGGGGGGGGGGGGTATTTTTTCAAACTGTCGCCTTCAACAGACCTAGAGGTCATACCAGAAAATTGCTCTAAACAAATTCAAGATTAAACATCAGGAGACACTCATTCCCAGTGCGGGTATTCGAAGACTGGAACAATCTGCCAGCAAATGTAGTCAATTCGCCATCAATCAACTCATTCAAGAGTAATTTGAACCAACATTGGAAGGATCTGGACATCAAATTTTGTCCGTCTCGTTACACATACTATTATTTGGAAAAAGCAACCGATGATTCCCCGGCAAATATGATTAGTGTTAACACGAGTCGAAGGGGCAACTCTAAACATGATTGTACACATGTATACATCCGACTTGTTTGCCATTTGAACAATTATATGTGCATTGTGTGTATAGATTCTTAATACAAAGTTTAAATTGTATGATGAAACAATAATAAGATGATACCAAGGAGCGCATGCGCTGAAATCAATTTTATTGACCTTAAACACAAGGCCAAGAAGCTTATAAAAGGCCGTTAACTGCTATTGCTATTGTTAACAATATCTGGCCCAAGGCCTTTCCATCTAAAGTTATTTCATAACCATTCCCGCCTTTAGTGATACAAGCATATAACGCCCCTGGACCACATAACTCTTCAACAGAATTAATAACATTCTGAGGTGTAATTACCTTATTATCACCCACATCGATCAAGTAGGAACAGTCCTTGTACGTTCTGTTCTGGTTCCGAGTTTTACCGGCGCCATTACGACCAGGACCCTGGCCGGTGGCAATATCAAAGATATGGTAGCCGTCTTTTCACATTTCAATAATCAACCAACAAGATATGGAGAACATACATGTACAAATGTCAGAATCCCTTACGCACAAAGGGAAACGTCATGTAACATTAATGAGACAAAGATTAACATTCCCATTTACAATACGCAGACTACAGAGCCGGATGCTAGACATTTCAAACATTTGCTGTGTCTAAAGGTGATGTGACGTGAATCAGCAAGGATTGGTTTCAAACACAAGATATGGAACAATACCCACAACTTTTGCACCACAATTCAGTGTTACAGCTATGATACAGGTGACAGAACTCATTGGCCGTATATTGGATACGTAAGCAATATCAGAACCATAGAAAGGTTTCATTCACACTTCACACTTACTTTTCTATGCGGCAACAGATCCTGGATGAATGCTGACTTTAAAAAAATCAACAAAAAAGGAACATCAAGTCTATGTGGGTTGGGAAACTTCGTTGCAAAGTGGAAGCAATGTAGAAAGTGAGAGAAGGTTACAAAGACACGAAAACGTGATAGCCTATACTAATGCCAGTTTTGCTTATACATGCAATTATGTAAGATTACTCGTTTTCTTCTTTATTTTTTCTTGTCATTTTCTTCCCTCAGAAACATTCCGGAGATTTTCAGAAACTGCAAGAGGAATCTAATTTTATATGGGTAACACAACACATTTCCGATGACATGATTAAAGATGAAAGCCTAACCTTAGCTTCTTATAGATTGGGGACCGCGGTGGCCAAGTGGTGAAGGTGTCCCGCGTCATGAGCCCGCCACCTCTGGGTCGGGAGTTCGAAACACACGTCGGGCAATTGTCTGGTACTGACTTAGGTCGATGGCTTTTGCTCCGGGTACTCCGGCTTTCCTCCACCTCCAAAACCTGCCACGTCCTCAAATGGCAGTGTTTACAGGTTTATCTGCATTATCTAACAAGAAGGCTTTATTTTGTTATATTTATCGTTAGTGTTATGTTTTTATGTTTTTATTGATCATATAATATCAGCAATATATAGCATTAAATTATATCGAAATGAACGTAGTTTTTAAAAAAGGGTAAATTTTATATCAGACTTCAACTTGCACTAGTTCGTTTTCATTTGGATTAGATAGCATTGCCATGGGACTGCCAACAAGCGTAAACTCGTCCGCCGTAAAATAGATCAACGGAACCTTCCGAATATAAATAAACTGTTGTCAATCAAATGAAATCCAGCAAATTGTTAGGAAACGTTAAACTTTGTGTTGAAATATTATCATTTCTAAAACTGTGCAATAAAAGGCCGACATTCTTTCGATTAGGTACGTCACATACAACTAAATAGTAGATAGTGTTATGCGATTCAAATACCAATGAGTCGTTTCTTAACGATAATATTTTATTTTGCTGTCATTTGAATATATTTATATTATCTTTCGTTGGTGTTACAAAATATCCCAAAACTATCCTTCAATAGCCAATATCTATCTGGAATGACTATCTAAATTGTCTGACCTGAATTCCAGCGATAGTTTATGATTTTGTTTTTGTCCGCATTGTTTTTAAGAGATTAAAAACCTCAAGAAAACAACCTTCAAAGTTAATACAACTTTATTTCTATTAAATTATTTTTTCACACAAATACAGATATAAATTAAACTATTTCACATCAATAACTATAACAAAATATAGGTTGGTCCTTATTCACTTTTTGCTACAGAACGGTATCTCTTTGTCAAGGCGGGAACGTAAAAGTACATTTGTATAAAACGTTGAATTAAAGTATAACAACCACGTTTCGATTTATCAAAAGGTTAAGAATAAATATAAAGGAGGCTTTCAAACACCAGAACTTTCTACTGCATTGATTTCAGCAATTTATTTTCAACGTAATCATGATCAAATATAATTACATGTATATCACTTTTAGGATAAAAGAACCATGTACAACATTACAATATTTTTGTGATAATCAAATATTGTAATAGTCCCAGTTATAACCATTCATGTTTCAAAACCATCAAGCTATTTTACACTGTAGAAAAAATATCACGGGAAACTAATTAATAATCAACCCATTTTCAGAACCAGCCAGTTAACAAGCATATTTTACCAACTTTTAGCTGGAATCACGTGACACTATATTAGCCAATCGGAGAGTGTGAAAATATGATCATTTAATAAATCGATGAAATGAAAATACAGTACGTCAATACTATGGCGTAAACAAAATACATCAATATCGTTCATGATAGAAAAATCCGCAAATAACACACCACGAAGAAAGTAAATAAGTATTGTGCCGCAAAAATAATATATATATATAGTTTTTCAGACTTTGTACACGATATTTAATCAATCACTGTAGAGACGATAATGCAACATTTTTATTCTGAAATCTGATATCAATGCAATGTCGTCCACTAGCTGTATTTAGGGACGAATCGTCTTTGAACTCTTCGATATACTTTCACGTGCGGGGGAATTCAAAATATCTCTGCCGTTGGTCGCATAGCGTTCTAGTGTTGAACATGATAAAGTCACGCTAGTATCCGTCTTCGGCCCACGTTTGCCGAAGGGTTCATTGTGGTTTCTCCAGTTACTAAAACATTATTCTTATTGTATTTTATTGTATTTCCAGTAATTTTTATATATAATATGTGATTGTATTCGTATTTTTTGTGTTTTGATAAAGGGGCGGATTGCCTCGAAAATTTAACAAGTCTCATTGTTCACACTGTTTGAATTACTTCTTTGCCCCATATATATATATATATCATATATATATATATGTAATATCGTACAACAAAGAACTTCCATACACATAACAAATTTTGCTTTTGTGTTTAAGAACTAATTCTTATGGATTCTTACAGATTAAATGACGCTGCGTTTAACTATGTATGTAAATAACTGTCTAACAGGTGATCATTCCAGGGTGCTATTATGATATTTTCCATTTTTCGTATCAAATACCCTTTTTACATCTGTATCTTGGGTGCAATTTCTTGCATTTTCAAGGCGCATTATATAACCTGTAGGCAATAAACAATCTTAAAAATAACTATTTATATAGGCCTACACACAAAAAAAGGTTTAGTGTCGTCATTATAGTTAGAGAAATCTATGTAGTTGTATATCTTGATATAGCAATCTGTATTATAAAACATTCTCTTAAACTATATCTGGATAGGTAATATCTCTTTTTAGTACAACGATATTAACAAAAGAAGACAAATCTTATTACACTATCTCGGTAACGTCTATCTCGGCGAGTATTTGTATTGTTTGATTGTTTGTTGTTTGTTTGTTTGTGGTGGTTTTGATGGTGGTGAGTATGAGTGAGGATACGTGTGAGGGTGTGTTTGTTTGAAGGTATGTGTGAGGGAGGGAGAATATGCTTATATGTGCAATATATATGTACATGTATATACATTTATTACATAATGCGTTTGATTTTCCTTAACTATACGCATAACCTATATTATGAACTATTACAAGGCTAAAATGACTATTGCACGGTCACGTGCGAAATATTGAACACATGTGATGCTTCGGAATTTTGTCTCGCGCGAACTAATGAGCTTCTTTATCGTTTCGAAATTTAGTCCTACTCTTTCAAGCGTCTAAGTCATAAGATCACTCAGATGTCAACACTGCCAGACGACGGTCATGGCGACGTCTAAGCCTACAGCAAAGTGATTCTAAGTGATTTAATGATCATGTAATAAAGCAAGTATATCAAGTTTATAATGGGTGTCTGCAATAGTCCAGAATATTTGACCCTCAGTAGTGGTAATCGATCGGTCGATTACTAGTACCTCGAGTAAAATGTTCGTGACTATTGTACACAATGTCTATATACAAGAACGTTTAATATTTGTACAAATACAACACTTATTTCAAATATCGATAACGGGTTTAGAAGGCTATGAATAAATTGTTAAAATAATGTTTTAAAAATCGATTGTATTACATTTAGAACAGGTTTACGTTTGAGCAGCTATCATCATAAACAAATTCGTGGCCTGTTCATTAATACACTCAGTACTTGCTATCAAAGGTAACCTGTTTTAATTACATACAAAACATTCAGTGTATATATATATATGTATCTATATATCAAATGTATATGAAATGAAATTTTGGCTTGTATAGAAAGAAAAAAAAACCTTACTGAAATATACATAAACATATTTGTTTAAAAAAACAAAGCATGAAAGAAATTTGTTCTGTGTTCATCGTTTGATTAAATTAACCGTAACTCTGATAGCCATGAAGATGTCGGGCATTATGACCAGTCCGAATGGAACAACCATCATGGCGACTGCGGTTAGTCCAATGGCTTTGGCGGACGGACGAGGGTCGGATGCGCTCGTCAATGTCCGCTTGTAAGCTGTATAAATAAAAAAAGAGTAAGCCATGGTAACCATACGTAATATGTTTATATATAATGTATAAGTAATAATCATTGCTTTTGCATATGGTATAAAATGTATGCCTTATTGAATAATCATCTTACAAAAGATAAAATAACATTCCGGCATTAATAGGTTTCTCTATGGATATTTTGCTTGCCCAGAACAATGGTATTTTTTTCACAACAAATGATAACAATTTCATTATATGATGGGGAATTGAAACAGATAGCCATATGTTGCTTTTGTTACAGCAATATGAGATCATGTAACATATATTATTGTACAAGGAGCTTTCCGTCATACCTGATGTTTTCTTTGCATCAACAATCAATGTATTTATCATATTTTCAAGCATTGTATCCATATTCCCTGTGTAATTCTTCGATACATTATCCCCGGGACAGCTACAAACATCTGTGGAAAGAAATTGGTTCAAACTTCAAAAAGCTATTTATGCATCTTTATATTCGAATCCAATCGTATTTTTGTCGTAAGATCTTAAACGGCTATGCAATATAATTGCTATATTTCATTTTACTGGTTTTATGGATTTATTTGAAAAAAAAGGAATTACTTATGCAACACATTTGGTTGTAAAGAAATGCAAGATCAAAAAAAAAAGCTGGTTTTTTTTTACTTATTTTTCTGATATGTTTCTATCCACTTGATCAACCATTTACAATACAACGTTCTTTCGAATATATAAAGCAATTGCATTTAATCGTAATAATAGCCATTTGAAGATATTTAATTACATTTGTGTAAGAATATTCATTGGTGTTGTTTTTTGCACATTAAGTTAAACAAATGTAAACGTAATGTAGGCGTAAACTCAAATTTAAGTAAAACACAAATAAAACAGATTAACGGTATAATGAGTTAACGTACTCAACATTCCTGCTTTAGAAAACATAATAGAAAAATCAGACTATGCGCAATCATAATTTATCGAGGTACTTCGAGCGGAGATGTGCCAAAATAAGACTACCTCTAAAATATGTACGTGTACAGACGTTTTATAACATCTGATTGAGTAGTAGGTATTTATTATGTGAAACACTCACTCAAATTGTCTGTTGTTGATTCCTCAGGGGTGGTTGTTGGTTGCGGTGTTGTTGTCGTTGTTGGTGGTGCTGTGGTCGTTGTTGGTGGTGCTGTGGTCGTTGTTGGTGGTGCTGTGGTCGTTGTTGGTGGTGCTGTGGTTGTTGTTGGTGGTGCTGTGGTCGTTGTTGGTGGTGCCGTGGTCGTCGTTGGTGTAGTGGTTATCGTTGTTTGGGATGTTGTGCTTGTTGTTGGTAGTGTAGTGGTAGTTGTTGGTTGTGATGTTGTTGTTGGAGGTACATTGGTCGTAGCTTGTTGAGAAATAGCGATATATAAGGCGTTGGTGTTATAAATATCATTATATTTGATTATTCAAAAGACACAACTTTGTTACATAGATAATTGCAAATAAATTGAGTAAACTGATTAAATTACATGTATTGATTACATTACATTTTATAATGTTATAACGGTTATCTAACATCACTATCCTTAAAAGTGCGATGTTTCACTGCATGTGGTTGGTATAAGGTATGCTGTACAAGATTCCGGTTTTACTCACTCATACTTGCCGAACACAGGGCTATCAGGAGATTGTCACATCCTTTATCTGCCCACCTGAAACTGTCTGATTTCCTTATACGCACACAGTCCTGTTCTTCAGGGTCTACGTCATCATTGGGTTGGCCTGAGCGCCAGAATTCGAACGTCAATGCGTCACCATCCCAAGTTGTAAATTGGTCTTCCAAGACCTTGTCGGTAACACTGATCCATACACCTGCCCCAGCACCATAGGTGCTGTCTGCATTTCTGAGTATTGTAAATAGGATGCTTAATATTCAAACAATATACCACTTCCCATCACCCCCAACCTACCTACCACCCACCACCCCCACCAAATTCCCCAAGAAAGAAGCTAACGTAATCCCAATTGATAGAGCAACGTTATAAATGCGGTATCCAATGTATATGTTGACAAAAACATATGTAAAAATATCATATTGTCATTATACTAATTGGACCAGATAATCACTAGCTATTATCGCCACCCCATTCCAGTTCATCATATAATATGCATCGCAGCAATAGGGAACGCTTCTATTTTGTATATACAGAGAGAGAGAAAAAGGAGAAAAAAGGTGAGAAAGAGAAGCAAAGCTATATTTCAAGATTTACGAAGAATTGGGTTGGGGTTGCTATTTTTTCAAAAGCAATGTTAAATTCATTTTATTTAGGTTCTTCTGCAGAATGTTTAGATTTTTCTCTTGGGTTTCCGTACTCCTTCCCTCTAGCATCAACAATGCATTATATTCATTCAGACACTGTAATATTTCATATTATGTACTCGCTCTTACACATGTACTGTATTCATTCATATGTATTCAGTCATATACTGCATTTGTTGATACTGCATATCTATTCATATTCATTCATACACTGCATATATTCATATTTATTCATTTATATGTTTATATAATACTGAGTTTATATCTTAGAGTATCTCTACCTTCACGGTGCATACTCGTTGCTTACCCGATATCGTTTCCATGCAATGCGAACAGATCTGCGTTGATGTCTGCGCTAGGTATAACAGCCAGTTGACCATTGTCCGCTTTGCACAGCATGTCACTATCAGCGACACTGTTCCTGGTTGTTGTTGTCCAGAAACAAATATCATAGGCAGAAAGAATCCACGCAGTGGGCGGACAAGCTGTAAAAAGAATGTCGTCGAGAATATCTTTAACTGCTGCAAACTTCCATTATAAGTTTTTCCTCTATCCTTATTCCATCATCTTGAAAGGATGACTTGATGCACCAACATTATTTGGTATCGCAATCAAAACAACGAGCATATCTTGTAGTTCGAGAAGCGCTAATATAAGAATTCTGCAATCATATATGCATTTGACAAAAAAAAAAAAAAAACCAAACGAACATATAGCTATTCATGCATTACTATAGGAAACATGCCCTCATTTCGCATTTCATAACTTCAAACAAACTTCTACATATTTACAATGTATGACCGTATGTGATAACATTACAACAGGTTACTTTGAAATGCGAAGATGGAGATTACTAGTATATTCATTTCACAGGACCTTGGTAAGAATTTCCCTAGAGAGTACAGGTCGCACGCTAAGAAAGTGAAATGTTGGCTGTTACAGTGTATGTGTGGACAAGATAATTTATTATACTGTCCTTTATTACAATATTAAGGTTATGTTAATATTTTGAACAGTAGGCTTAACGGGTCCTATGGAATTAAGGTGACAGCAAAGATTAAATAAAATTTGTTCTTGGTCGGGTTTGAATAAGTACAGAAGAAACATAAACAAATTCGATCTCTTAACAAACACACACAGAAAATAATAATAATAAAAATAATAATATTAATATACATGGTTGTGAATGCATATTAAAATATGGAAACATAAATAAGATTGTTTATTCATACCTAAGGTATACTGTAACTAACCGATCATGAAACAAAACGTAGTATAATTTCTGTTGTTATGTATTCAAAATTATCAGAATTGTCAGACCAAAATCATCAAACGCATAAGTTAGAATTGAAATACTTCCATAAACATTTCTTTAAAAGTTTTTTTTTCTGTTAAGGTTAGCAATACATCTTACCAATTACATGTAGAGCCAATAGGACCGTGCTGATAATAATCCTACAACAATACATGGCGTTAGAGTCCCGAGAGAGGTGATTCCAATAGTGTTTGGAATCTACAACACCTTATAAAGAAATTACTGGCTATTGATATAGCTCGAGGTTTTATATGTATACTATATTTACTTATGATTCGAAGTCATTTCATAAACCCATATACCAATAATCAGCCAAAGAACTCAAACTATCAATAATTGACCAAGAAAGCAATAAGGCTATTGGCTGTACATGTAAATAACAGACGTAAAGGGAGCGTATTGATATTGGTCAGTTAGGGTTAAATTGTCAGGTTATTTCATTATCTATGATTGTAACATATACATGTATGTTGGTAATTAATAAATGTACTTAAATAACAGGATATGTCCAGCATGACCTTTAAATGATATAATCAAATTTCTTTGTTGTCGATTTACAGAGGTTGCTTTGGTGAACATGCATAAGTATTGCGAGAACAACTTTTTATGGATTGTGCTGTCCTCAGGCTGATTAATTTCATGGTTTCATTCTAGTACTACATTGTAAACGTGTTTCCCCTGATTATGTGGCAATAACCCCCGCGTAACGTCAAATAAACACACACATCACCAATGGATACATCGTGTAATGGGGTCTTCTTGCTAAGATTGCAATGCTTACACTGTCGGCAATGTCGCATCTTTAAAAAGGCAAGATGTAAGTGTTTTTGCACATCTTGATGTGTTAGTTACGTAATCAATTTTCCTTTTTTTCACAAATATTTTATTTGATACACAAATTCAATAAAATATTTGGTAGAATTAATCAAAGTCTGGGGACAATGGTAATGTCCCTTTTCCCATGTATAGACATCAGATATCTTTAATTGTACAAAGATAACCGAACAGTTCATCATTTATCAATTTTTCATTTATAATGTCAATTTATCAGTTCCCAAGGTTAAAAATGAAACTGATTAAAATTAAGGTTCTTTCAATGCAGTTGTTAAATGTATTTAGTTAAATTTCAAAACATTTCTATGGAGTCATACAATATTTATCTAGTGCCCCTTTGTATGCTTCCCTATGTATGTACTTATACATGTAAACATGTATATCTACAGTCCCCCTCTGCGTAGGCCCCTAGGTCTGTAGTCATATCTGTATATCTACAGTCCCCTCTGTGTGGGCCCCTACGTCTGTAGTGATACCTGTATAGTTCCCTCCTGTGTGGGCCCCTACGTCTGTAGTGATACCTGTATAGTTCCCCTCTGTGTTGGTCCCTTGGTCTGTAGTCATACCTGTATATCTATAGTCCCTCCTGTGTGGGCCCCTAGGTCTGTAGTCATACCTGTATATCTACAGTCCCCTCTGTGTGGGCCCCTACGTCTGTAGTGATACCTGTATAGTTCCCCTCTGTGTTGGTCCCATGGTCTGTAGTCATACCTGTATATCTATAGTTCCTCCTGTGTGGGCCCCTAGGTCTGTAGTCATACCTGAATATCTACAGTTCCCCTTTATGTAGGCCCCTAGGTCTGTAGTCATACCTGTATATCTATAGTCCCCTCTGTGTGGGGCCCCTAGGTCTGTAGTGATACCTGTATAGTTCCCCTCTGTGTTGGTCCCATGGTCTGTAGTCATACCTGTATATCTATAGTTCCTCCTGTGTGGGCCCCTAGGTCTGTAGTCATACCTGAATATCTACAGTTCCCCTTTATGTAGGCCCCTAGGTCTGTAGTCATACCTGTATATCTATAGTCCCTCCTGTGTGGGCCCCTAGGTCTGTAGTCATACCTGAATATCTACAGTTCCCCTTTATGTAGGCCCCTAGGTCTGTAGTCATACCTGTATATCTATAGTCCCTCCTGTGTGGGCCCCTACGTCTGTAGTCATACCTGTATATCTACAGTTCCCCTCTGTGTGGGCCCCTAGGTCTGTAGTCACACCTGTATATCTACAGTTCCCCTCTGTGTGGGCCCCTAGGTCTGTAGTCACACCTGTATATCTACAGTTCCCCTCTGTGTGGGGCCCCTAGGTCTGTAGTCACACCTGTATATCTACAGTTCCCCTCTGTGTGGGCCCCTAGGTCTGTAGTCATACATGTATATCTACAGTTCCCCTCTGTGTGGGCCCCTAGGTCTGTAGTCATACCTGTATATCTACAGTTCCCCTCTGTGTGCACCCCTAGGTCTGTAGTCATACCTGTATATCTACAGTCCCCTCTGTGTGGGCCCCTACGTCTGTAGTGATACCTGTATAGTTCCCCTCTGTGTTTGTCCCCTGGTCTGTAGTCATACCTGTATATCTATAGTTCCCCTCTGTGTGGGCCCCTAGGTCTGTAGTCATACCTGTATATATACAGCTCCCCTTTATGTGGGCACCTAGGTCTGTAGTCATACCTGCATATCTACAGTTCCCCTCTGTGTGCACCCCTAGGTCTGTAGTCATGCCTGAATATCTACAGTTCCCCTTTATGTAGGCCCCTAGGTCTGTAGTCATACCTGTATATGTACAGTTCCCCTCTGTGTGGGCCCCTAGGTCTGTAGTCATACCTGTATATCTACAGTTCCCCTCTGTGTGGGCCCCTAGGTCTGTAGTCATACCTGTATATCTACAGTTCCCCTCTGTGTGCACCCCTAGGTCTGTAGTCATACCTTTATATCTACAGTTCCCCTTTATGTGGGCCCCTAGGTCTGTAGTCACACCTGTATATCTACAGTTTCCCTCTGTGTGGGCCCCTAGGTCTGTAGTCATACATGTATATCTACAGTTCCCCTTTTTGTGGGCCCCTAGGTCTGTAGTCATACCTGTATATCTACAGTTCCCCTCTGTGTGGGCCCCTAGGTCTGTAGCCATACCTGTATATCTACAGTTCCCCTCTGTGTGGCCCCTAGGTCTGTAGCCATACCTGTATATCTACAGTTCCCCTCTGTGTGCACCCCTAGGTCTGTAGTCATACCTGTATATCTACAGTTCCCCTTTATGTGGGCCCCTAGGTCTGTAGTCACACCTGTATATCTACAGTTCCCCTCTGTGTGGGCCCCTAGGTCTGTAGTCATACCTGTATATCTACAGTTCCCCTCTGTGTGCACCCCTATGTCTGTAGTCATACCTGTGTATCTACAGTTCCCCTTTATGTGGGCCCCGAGGTCTGTTGTCATACCTGTATATCTACAGTTCCCCTCTGTGTGGGCCCCTAGGTCTGTAGTCATACCTGTATATCTACAGTTCCCCTCTGTGTGCACCCCTATGTTTGTAGGCATACCTGTATATCTACAGTTCCCCTTTATGTGGGCCCCTAGGTCTGTAGTCATACCTGTATATCTACAGTTCCCCTCTGTGTGCACCCCTAGGTCTGTAGTCATACCTGTATATCTACAGTTCCCCTCTGTGTGGGCCCCTAGGTCTGTAGTCATACCTGTATATCTACAGTTTCCCTTTATGTGGGCTCCTATGTCTGTAGTCACACCTGTATATCTACAATTCCCCTTTATGTGGGCCCCTAGGTCTGTAGTCATACCTGTATATCTACAGTTCCCCTCTGTTTGGGCCCCTAGGTCTGTAGTCATACCTGTATATCTACAGTTCCCCTCTGTGTGGGCCCCTAGGTCTGTAGTCATACCTGTATATCTACAGTTCCCCTCTGTGTGCACCCCTAGGTCTGTAGCCATACCTGTATATCTACAGTTCCCCTTTATGTGGGCCCCTAGGTCTGTAGTCACACCTGTATATCTACAGTTCCCCACTGTGTGGGCCCCTATGTCTGTAGTCATACCTGTATATCTACAGTTCCCCTCTGTGTGCACCCCTAGGTCTGTAGTCATACCTGTATATCTACAGTTCCCCTTTATGTGGGCCCCTAGGTATGTAGTCATACCTGTATATCTACAGTTCCCCTCTGTGTGGGCCCCTAGGTCTGTAGTCACACCTGTATATCTACAGTTCCCCTCTGTGTGGGCCCCTAGGTCTGTAGTCATACCTGTATATCTACAGTTCCCCTCTGTGTGCACCCCTAGGTCTGTAGTCATACCTGTATATCTACAGTTCCCCTCTATGTGGGCCCCTAGGTCTGTAGTCATACCTGTATATCTACAGTTCCCCTCTGTGTGGGCCCCTAGGTCTGTAGTCATACCTGTATATCTACAGTTCCCCTCTGTGTGGGCCCCTAGGTCTGTAGTCATGCCTGTATATCTACAGTTCCCCTCTGTGTGCACCCCTAGGTCTGTAGTCATACCTGTATATCTACAGTTCCCCTTTATGTGGGCCCCTAGGTCTGTAGTCATACCTGTATATCTACAGTTCCCCTCTGTGTGGGCCCCTAGGTCTGTAGTCATACCTGTATATCTACAGTTGCCCTTTGTGTGGGGCCCTAGGTCTGTAGTCATGCCTGTATATCTACAGTTCCCCTCTGTGTGCACCCCTAGGTATGTAGTCATACCTGTATATCTACAGTTCCCCTTGATGTGGGCCCCTAGGTCTGTAGTCATACCTGTATATCTACAGTTCCCCTCTGTGTGGGCCCCTAGGTCTGTAGTCATACCTGTATATCTACAGTTCCCCTCTGTGTGGGCCCCTAGGTCTGTAGTCATACCTGTATATCTACAGTTCCCCTCTGTGTGCACCCCTAGGTCTGTAGTCATACCTGTATATATACAGTTCCCCTTTATGTGGGCCCCTAGGTCTGTAGTCATGCCTGTATATCTACAGTTCCCCTTCATGTGGGCCCCTAGGTCTGTAGTCACACCTGTATATCTACAGTTCCCCTCTGTGTGGGCCCCTAGGTCTGTAGTCATACCTGTATATCTACAGTTCCCCTCTGTGTGCACCCCAAGGTCTGTAGTCATACCTGTATATCTACAGTTCCCCTTTATGTGGGCCCCTAGGTCTGTTGTCATACCTGTATATCTACAGTTCCCCTCTGTGTGGGCCCCTAGGTCTGTAGTCATACCTGTATATCTACAGTTCCCCTCTGTGTGGGCCCCTAGGTCTGTAGTCATACCTGTATATCTACAGTTCCCCTCTGTGTCGGGCCCCTAGGTCTGTAGTCATACCTGTATATCTACAGTTCCCCTCTGTGTGGGCCCCTAGGTCTGTAGTCATACCTGTATATCTACAGTTCCCCTCTGTGTCGGGCCCCTAGGTCTTTAGTCATCCTGCATATCTACAGTTCCCCTTTGTCTGGACCCTAGGTTTGTATTATATCTTCATGTATATCTACCTATATAATGTAACAATATACATCACATCACTGCCTACAAAGGTCATACACTGACCAGGTACAGGTTAAAAACTGAACAACATCAGAGGCTAAAAACTTTATTACTATATAATCTAGCATGACAAGCAAAACAGTCTAAAGTACATGTAGTGTATTATTTCCAGAATAAAAGAAAATAAATACATAATAAATAATAATATTTCAAGTCAATATTACACACCAAAATATTAATTCATTGATAAATTATCACTTAGATAAACTGCTGAAATGACATCAAATGGCATTTTAATACACTATTGCAATTCAAAACCATTTGCTGAAAAAAAAGTTTTTCGACAGACTAGAATTAGGGATGTAGACTTTCCATTTACAACCGGTAAGCATGTGCAACATACATCAGTAGAATTAACATTTCTGTCCTATCTTTATTAACAGCAGTGCTAGTATGTACATGTATATACAACCATTTGTAAAAAGGTGTATTAGGTAAAACCAACAGTGTTTAATACAATCATTAGTCTAAAGACATTCAGATGTTGTAAAAATGGTGGCTAATGTAATCTACTAGAGTGAGCTGGAATATTTTGTTATTCCAACCAATTACACATACATGTATTTTATTTTTTTGTTATTCCATCCAAGTACACATACATGTGGTTTATTTTTTGTTTTTCCAATCAATTACACATACATGTATTTTATTTTTTTGTTTTTCCATCCAATAACACTTACATGTGGTTTATTTTTTGTTTTCCCAACCAATTACACATACATGTATTTTTTCCCCAACCAATTACACATTCATGTATGTTTTTGTTTGTTTTCCAACCAATTACACATACATGTATTTTATATTTTGTTTTTCCATCCAATTACACATACATGTGGTTTATTTTTTTCCCCCAACCAATTACACATACATGTATTTCGTTTTTTGTTTTACCAACCCAATTACACATATATGTATTTTTTTTCCAACCAATTACATATACATGTATTTCATTTTATTTGTTTTTCCAACCAATTACACATACATGTTTTTTATTTTTTGATATTCCATCCAATTACACATACATGTATTTTATTTTTTGATATTCCATCCAATTACACATACATGTATTTTATTTTTTGTTACTCCATCCAATTATATTTACATTTACACTGCAGCCCCTCTATATAACTTAACCAAGCTCATTTGGAAGTTATGAGTCCATAATTTCCAAATCTTTATTATGACGTCATTAATATAGTGACGTCATAATTGTCACGTCGGCGATAACGAAAAATGGTTGTTGAAAAGGCTGTTTCGTCTTTGAAGATAATAATTTGTTCATTCATTGCCGGAGCAAAATTCCTGGAAAAAGTCTTTAAAAATCGTTGTCAAATGTAAATATAAGCATTGAACTGATTTTAGTTGGCAGTTATGGGCTGATGAATGCCAACTGGACAATGGCAAATTCAACATGAAGCTCTAGCGCGCTTCATTACATTTACCTGTGTCCAGTTGGCATTCATCAGCCCATAACTTCCAACTGAAAGCAGTTCAATGCTTAAACAAATACATGTATTTTATTGTTTGATATTCCATTCGATCATACATGTATTTTCTTTTTTGATATTCCATCCAATTACACATACATGTATTTTATTTTTGTTACTCCATCCAATTACACATACATGTATTTTCTTTTTTGTTATTTTATCCAATTACACAAACATGTATTCTATTTTTTGTTTTTCCAACCAATTACACATACATGTATTTTATTTTTTGTTATTCCATCCAATTACACATACATGTATTTTATTTTTTGTTTTTCCAACCAATTACACATACATGTATCTTATTTTTTGATATTCCATCCAATAACACATACATGTATTTTATTTTTGTTACTCCATCCAATTACACATACATGTATTTTTTTTGTTATTCCATCCATTTACACATACATGTATTTTATTTTTTTGTTATTCCATCCAAATATACATACATGTATTCTATTTTTGTTACTCCATGCAATTACATACATTTTTTTACCTGAAGTTTAGGCACACTTCAAACCTATGAACTTTTATATTTCAGAAATCAGTTAAAAGAAACAAAAATACACCATAACGTAAAATTCTTAGTAGAAAACTTTCATAATTAAATGCATGTTGCAATGCATTGTGTAAAAAAACCCCACAAGAATAGATACACTTTAGATTCAATCAAGCATAAAACAAAGATATAATTAGACAATAACTTATAAATATGTACCGGTAGTTGTATGTTACAAACATTGCGTCAACTAACAATAACTTATAAATATGTACCGGTAGTTGTATGTTACAAACATTGCGTCAACTAACAATAACTTATAAATATGTACCGGTAGTTGTATGTTACAAACATTGCATCAACTGACAATAACTTATAAATATGTACCGGTAGTTGTATGCTTCAAACATTGCGTCAACTAACAATAACTTATAAATATGTACCGGTAGTTGTATGTTACAAACATTGCATCAACTGACAATAACTTATAAATATGTACCGGTAGTTGTATGCTTCAAACATTGCGTCAACTAACAATAACTTATAAATATGTACCGGTAGTTGTATGCTTCAAACATTGCATCAACTGACAATAACTTATAAATATGTACCGGTAGTTGTATGCTTCAAACATTGCATCAACTGACAATAACTTATAAATATGTAGTTGTATGCTTCCAACTTTTCGTCAACTGAACATAAATTTAAAAAATCCTCTCAAAAATTACTTAACAAGTCTTTCTGAACATCATTTCGTTATCATTGTTACAGAACTGTATAAGATATGATCAATTGGGCATATTTCCAGAGTGGGTTTACTAATTAAAGTTTTTACATTTTTACCAGTGAAATATAGAAATTTATTCATTGTACAAAAGCGATATTTTTCACTTATCTGATTTTACCAATCAAAGCACTGTTCCCTCTCACCCATCACCCAAAAAGGGTTGAAAAATTATATTAGTCTTTACGTATGTAATACGCCGTGTTCTAATAATCAGAAGGAAGGCATTAAAGAAACATATGATAAAGTTTCCATCCATTGAAAGAAATACATACCAGTACATATACACATGTACACTACTGTATGAGAGTGTTAACATATACTGTTATCATGTGTTCTAAGGGAGATAATCTAACAACTGCAGTTGGTAGTAGCAAAATAATGATTGATTCAAATAACTCAATATGTATGCATAGTAAACTACAGAATTATCCAACATTTATATACAATTTTAAGTTAAAGGTGAATTAAAATGTAAAAATGAATAAAATCCAAAATCAACCAAAGTAACATTTATTTTTTAATCAAAATTTCGAAGTACAGTTTTGTCAATCTTGGTTAATTCAACGGGAGGAAAATATTTGGATACTGTTTCTAGAGTGTCCAGAATTACAATGGTAAAGACTGACAGAAAGGTGCTCAAAAATTCAAATAATATATTAAATTTTGCTTTATGAATATAGAACTTAAAATAAGGAGAAGTAAGTCGTCTAAACATTCCTTTAAACCAAAGTGAAATTTATCTTTTGTTTAAATGATGGCCATTGAGTTGATACAAACACTGAAGACCTATACATTGTACACTGTATGTAAAACAGTTTATAAAGGATCTGACATTTATCACCTTTATCAACATGTTACCTGATCTCTTTAAAAGTTACGACAGTAAAAAATGCTCTGGATTGTATGGATTGGCACCAAAGGACGTGAACTGAGACCCCAAAAACATCTTTTTTCAGAAGAACCCCCAACAAGAAGGTGATTATTAAAAAAAAGGTGAGGCAGACTTAAAAAGTACAAGAAATTTGTCCTGGTTGGACAGCGCAATGTTAACACTTAGACAATTAGGTTGAATACCGTAACAGAAGGCCCATGGGCCTCGACGGTCACTTGAGTTTCGAAATATTTCCTTTAATTTAATTGATCCTTTTTTGGCCCCACTCATCAGTCTAAGGGGTCAGTCAGGGTCAACATGTGCATACCATTAAGCTGTCATTGCATGCTGTGCATGCTGATAATGATAACTAAGTTAACCAGAACTAGTTCGCGTTTGTGGTAAAGCCTTTATTGATAATTTACATAATTATGACTTCTGTGTGATGAAAGATATTTTTTAAAATATCTTGCAATGTAAAATACATAAGAGTGTTCAATTCATGACAATTGATGAAAAGAGTCTCATGAGTTTTTATTTTTGCGGGACTCTGCGAGCAAACAATAAATCTTCGAGACGAGTTTCCAAAAATCTTATATTACTAAGCAAATGAACACAACGTTAGAATACTTTTTTGCCACATAACTCAGAAAATCAATACTTTGATAGATTTTAAAGTAACAATGTGATGGAAAATATTAAGCAGAGTAGCCGTGTTTTTCTGCCATCTTCAGTTCATTGTTAGATTTTAGACTGGCACAGCCAATGGAAATTGCTTCAGGGTATATTAAACTAGTGACACATGCAAACACATTATATGAGCAAAGTCATTGGATAATATATCGATTGTGTGATAAATTGTAATAATCAACATCCATATTGTATGATATATTTGTAATAAAATTTCCTTATAGATTTTTATTCTTTACTAAAAGTTGTCATTCAGAGATTACAAAATATTCAGTAAACATAAGATACACAATCTAATTAGAAACAGCGTTTTTTTTCATGTTTTTTTTTTTTTTTTTTTTTAATATTTTTTCTGATTATCATTTCCATACACATTAACATTTTGCATTTTGCTATTTATTTAACAGCATACGTGCTACAATGGCATGAGGCTGTGAAGATGATTTTTAGTGGGATCATCTCATCTTAAAATTGCAACGGGTAGCTATGGAAAGTGATGGAAATCAACCATGCGTATCGTATGATTGTAGATAGAATGTTGAGTTAGATATTTACCTCTTAAGGATCTGCTCTTCTGAGGTTTCAGTCACGTTGAAGTCTCGTTTCGATCTTGCATAAACAGTTTTTGCAATGTAAAACCAAAACATTGCAATTTTATAGGAAGTCTGTATCAAAATTTCAGACTTCTTATGTAAAAAGATCAATTTTCAGAAGAATTTCAAAGTATGGTCCATTTGGCGGCAATTTTGAAAATTGCTATTTCTTGCATTTTGTGCAAGGCTCAAATATCACATTTTTTGGATTTTTTTTGTTTTTACCTAAACAATCATTGCGTTGGCAATTTTGAATGTTTCTAATTCATTGTGCTGTAAAACACTGACCTATTGTATCAGTTTTAGAAAAAAAAAGTTGTCTTCTTAAAAGTTCAGGTAGCTTACAATAGATGAAAAAACTAAGAAATGATTGGGTGCCTACCGACAGGGATAGAGGAATACAGATATTTTGTAGATATATTCAGAAAATGAAATTGAAGCCAATAAATAATCTTGAAATTGCAATATGTTATACATACATACATACATACATATATAGGAACTTACATGTTTATTATTGTTTTTGTCTTTGAAATATGCCTTGGATTGCTTGCATTGAAAAATTCATTGAAAATAATATTGTCCTGAAGAAAGGACGTTAAGTTCTGTAATAAAGTCATGGAACTGGATTGTTACATAAAAATTATGAGGATATATTCCTGTCAGTTATATGAGTTTTATGCCATGTTTATATCTGCCCTGATCCGAGTATAAGCTTTTATTCACGAAATTGATATTGACGTTTAGTGAATTACTAAAAGATCCATAATTGTAACTGACGATCTGTTCAGGTATCGTGTTCTTGAAGTTGGGGCGTCAAATAGTGCAACACAAATCCTTTATATCCAGTCGGTCACGCAAGATGGCTAGATTAGTTTCTTAAATATCTTAAAGTGGCATTTCGTCTGTTGTTTGCTGAAACGTAATCTGAATCATTGAGTGAGAGACTGCGTTTCAGACACTGATCAACAGATATAAGATAGCTACATCATCAATATTTTTTGCTTTTGAAAGACAACATATGGTCGATATATCTGAATATGAAATCAAAATAGTTTTTTTTTACTATTTGTCTGAATGATAAAGTTTCGTCTCATGGAGACACGATATAAAGTTTCAATAGCCTGCTGATGAATAACCCAACCGAACAGATATCAAAATATCTATCTTGGACTTTGGACTTCATCTTCTTTTCATGAAATAAAATGTCGTCCTTAAACACGTCATAGCCATTTCTTTATATCATCGTTAATTTTTTGTTTGAAGTATAGAAGCATATACTGTTAAAGCGAATGTAACTGTACAAATTACTGCTGGAAAAGATTATCAGGATTAATATCTTTAACAGACATATCATGACAGTACGATTTTCCTTCCTTTGTTTACTGTTTAACCGACCATATATTTGTATTACAGATTAACGTGGACATGTTTGTATGAGGTATTGTTGCGTACCGTTAAGTATGTGTTGTCGTAAAGTAGGAGGTTTTAAAAGTAAGGTTTTAGAAGTACTCTTGAGTAATTCATGACCAAGTTTTCACGTCCATAAATACACTTTCTTAGTATGTGGAACAATTCCATCCTATTTGATGGCAATAAAATGATTGAATTGTTTCTTCCTATGTATGAAATCTATCTAGGTCCATTATAGGGAAGGATGGGAAATATTTAACTGATGCGAATAAAACAAAATCTTTCATTACGAGTAAGCACCCAAGCATCACTGTAATGATTTAACCTACTCAAATATATATCATTACAAAAGAATGAGATATAAAGGGGATAACAACCACGACATAACCCCGACAGAGAATGGGGGAGTGTGATGTACCAGGAGAATATCCCCATGTCTTAATATACATAACAATACAACTAATTTACTAAATAAATACAAAACACATATGTAATAATAGCATATATTATGTTTTAATGTGAACATAAGACAACTTCACATGTTTATAACTTGCAACATGTCATACATGAGTGTTGGACATAAAATAAATAAGCATTAAAATGGTCGTAGACAGTGAAACGTTGACAAAATAGTCTACAAATGATATCGAATTAAAAGATTGACGTACTTATCAATGGTTTTGATTAGTTCGAAGTAATGGGTAAACAAATACATCAGTACAGAAATAAGTCTTACAAACCTGTAATGTCGGCCCTCAATGCTTCAAATCACTGACTCTGTGCCAATGTGCACGCGCCCTAGCTATATATATTTACATTTTAAGCAGTGGTCACTCAATAATTCAGTGATAATCTAGATGTTATTATAACAGGGAATAGAAATACATTTTCAATGAAAAGATAATAATATTACGTCATTCTGTCTCAAGTTGACCTACGTTACGTCGACGCTTGGTAGGTCGCCTCAGATAACACGCAATTCCGCTTTTTTAGTGATGATTTATATGATTATAATTTTCACAATTTTTTTTGTCAGTAAATAGACCCAACAATTAAAAAAACAACATTATAATAATTAAATAGAGGAAAATAAAAATAAAAAAAAAAACAACTTGAACGGTTGACAGATTGCATTTATCGTTATATGAATGAATCCTGGTGATAGATCAACACTTAGTTATGTTGAAAATTTTGCTTATCTTTTCGCCACAATTGTACTCATATTGGCGATAAATACAATTTGACGACCACTACGTTTCTCCAGGACAGACATTTAGGCTTTTCCTGCCGTTTTTATTACTGAATGATATTCATGAAAATCAAAAATATCTAAATATTTGATACTGTAGTATCGATAAAGGTAATATACAAAGTATTGACGTAACGAAGGTTATCATGGTGTCAAAATTGCGTCATAATAATGTCATTTGACCTAAACTATATCTTCAATCTTTAAATTCGTTCAAGATATATTGAGAGACCACAATGCAAAATCTAATCAAATAAGTGTGTCACGTTAAAAGCGGCAAAGCTTGTTCAAGGGAGACGATCGCTGTCAGAACATCACACATTACCAAAGAGTTTTTCTGTAATGATATATAAAACAATAGGAATCGATGATAAGTTTGATATCAATGCACCGTTAAATCTGCCTAATTTGCTTTCTATGCAAATCATCTAAATACACCAAAACATAGCCGTGAAGCGATGCACTGCTGTAAAACGTTTACAAAAGCTTGGGAGCGAGACATCTATTTTCTTAGAACAAGAAGTATACCAGTTTCCGAGTGTGCGATTTACACGTAAGCATGTTTAAAACTATTAAATCTGTATTTATATTTGTAACTCTAAATTCAAATAAACATTATCAACATTCTTTCATTTTTTCAACATACCTCTCATAAACTTGAAGCCAATAGCCAAATCCACCATGTTTCTAGAATTACCGCTAAGCGTATTTTCCCCTCACTTTCCATAATGTTCTTGGTAAACGGTATGCGTCACAAGGGCACTTTTGATAATACTCAGAGTTATCGTTAGGTGTATCCTAGACGTTTTTCTAACTGTTTAAAGTTACTGCTAGGTGTAACTTAGGTGATATGCGCTTCATTCATTATTCTGTCAACGTTAAATACATTCATTATTCTGTCAACGTTAAATACATTCATTACTATGAATTGTATTGCGATATTCTGAGTTCCATCCAGATGAAATCATCATTACTCACGTCAAAGCATTGATTACTTCTAGTCAAAGCCATAATCACAATATACATGTCTACCATTCAACATTCTGACACGGTTAATTGTGTAACAATTTTTTTCATAATGTAGGATAACTAATATTTTCACAGTCCTTAGGAACATGTTTTATTTATTACTGAATATCCCCACCATATCAATGTTTCGTTATGGAGACATTACTTATTTCTACCACGTCATCAAATAATCCCATCAGACGTACCAATTATACGATCATTATGTACATTGTTGAGATCTATCACATTATTGCATTATCCGGCTGGATGAAGCTTAATTCGACAAATGTTGGTATGATGTTACTTATACAAGTAATGGAACATTTATAGCATTATGATCATAATAGGTTGCACTAGGTAGCTCAATGCTGTATCATCCAAGTCACAGCTTTCAATGTTTCCAGTTTTTTTGGGACAAGCATCCCGTCAAACTGTGCCTTCCGAGGACAGATGACAATCCTCTATTGTTTCGTTGACCACGCTTTCGTCGTTGTCGAAGTTGGAGTAGTCTGTGTGAGTATACATATAGTTATGCACTATACACATAGCGATAAGAAGGGAGGCCTGCAGTAACAACACCAGGAATATCACTCCAAGGAATGACACCGTAAACCAGTACAACACGTAGTCACAGTAATTACCACTTTCAGCATGACTGGTATCCACCTTGTGGATTATACCGAATATCCACACAATTCCTACAAAACAGAAAATCATGGATTAAAGCGTACTCTTATAAGTATTTTATATTTTCCGACTGAGGTAGGTACTAATTATACATTGTAAGCATATATAAATGTAAGCGTATATAAATGTATGTACAATAAATAATAAACAATGGACACATCAGCTATTTGCCCATTAATAATAACGGAACCATACACATTTGATTTGTTTGTTGGATTTTTCGCCCGTGAACAACCAGGACCATTTCTTTATGCGTGGTCTTCTTGTTATAGCAATTAGAGTAAAGTGCCTTCTCCGATGATACAATTAAGACAGCACAGGAACCATACAAAATGACACCCTAAACACTGGAACCATAAACAGTGGCACTATAATCAATGACACAGTTTACATTAGAACTATATACAGTGGAAGCATAAACAATGGAAATATAAACAATGGAACTATACACAATAGAAACATAAACAATGGAACCATACACAATTGAAACATAAACAATGGAACCATACACAATAGAACCATAAACAATTGAAACATACACAATAGAACCATAAACCATGAAACATACAAAATAGAAAAACAATGGAACCATACACAATAAAACCATAAACAATGGAACCATACACAATAGAACCTTAAACAATGGAATCATAAACAAAGGAAATATACACAATGGAACAATAACCAATGGAACCATACACAATGGAAACATAAACAAGGGAATTATAAACAATCGAACCATACACAATAGAAACATAAACAATGGACTCGTTAACAAAGGAAACATACACAAAAGAACCATAAACAATGAAACATACATTCACATCTGTCATCATTATTTTGCTTCACGTTTCACAATTTCGGATAAAATTTGTATCAAACTGCGGGTTTCCAACAATCATAAACAATGTGTCATAAAGCAAATAAATAAAACATGCACAAACGATTTTACAAAAAAAGAAAGCATTCAATAATGATGTGGAAGATAAGAGGAAATGATGCTCAAAACAAAAAGAAAATTCTAATGAAGCCTTACAACTTTGTTAATATTGATCGTTCTCCGTAGAAGCCGAATGCCTAATTTTGTATAACGGTGTTTTTTTCTGAGGCTGCCATTTCTCCTGCTGCTTTTCTTTCAACTGAATGCTTTGTTAATTCGCATGTCCACTGGGTATGTATTATTTCAGCTACTGGAGAATAAATTTGATAACTTTCCTACGATCGTTTAAGATGAGTCATGTATGTTTCTTTCGTGTCCTCTGTTCAGGAATGAAACAAACTGATTAGTAATAACTATTGTAGCAATATTTGCAGCCTTTGTCTATTTGTTTGCGACTCTTTATACCGCTATATTTAACACAGCAACTTTTCTGCCATTTGTCTCTGAGGTGTATTCCTGGAACTGACATATAAACACACCATGCAAATTTTGTTTGAATCGGTAAAGCTTTTATTTCGCGCCTACTGTCATTCATAGTTAAGGAGATTGATCAGCTGCTCTATACTTGTGAATTCAAAGATGTGACCTTAAATACCATGATTGAGTCGTATTCCTTTTGATATGTCAAGGGACGCCATCCAATTCGCAAGTGTCAACATGTACGCCAAATGGCACTACCTAATCATGACGATGTATATTGTTTGCCTCTCACATGTGTGAGTGCTGATGAGAATAGATGGGAATACCACTTTCCTATTGTATTGTCATCTAACGCAATTCCCTATGTATTGCCTACGGTTTATACGATTTAAAACATTAAAAAAATGCCTTCAGCGGGTTATCTGATGAAGCGGGCTATCTGACAAAATGATTTTGTTTCCCTTACAGTGAACATGTACTTAATTACGAAGCAGATAACAAGCGGGCAATGTCCAGGAGCGGGCTATCTTTTGACTTAAAATTATAAAACCATTATTTCAGCTTGCGTGGGCAACCTAATAGAGCTGGCAATACACAGGAATTTCAAGGCGGCACAAGGTAATACCGAACTAAACCGATCATCAGGTAACATGTTTTTTCGTCTCCCTTATATCTAATGTTAATGATTACAATTTCGTTATAATGACGGTATTCTCCGCTTCTTGTCTCCGTTTCTGAATTATACCAAGAGTACTTGATGTTCATTCGGCATCATAGGAAAGTAATTAATATTTTGACAGTTTTGTCGAATGTTGACCTACGTTATACAAACACTATCCAGATTAGAATACATTCATTATCGATTTGCATTAATCCTTTATACTTATTTTGATTTTTCAATTAGCACTTCCAGTAAAGGTGGAAACATTCCTTTATGGTATTAGAAGCGAAATTTTAAAAAATAATCTTTGAAATGTGCTTTGAATATCACTATAGTAAAACGGTTCTAGGAATATAGTTATTGTCAATATGAATGCAAGCAGGGCGATACATATATCAATATGATGACAATAAGATTGACAGAAATGTCTTTTCTGTCACCCTTATTAGTAATGGATGTCATGATTATTAATCGGTTACATAGATTGTTGGTGTCATGATTGTTTCCCTATCACCCAGATACCCTGCAGGAATACGTAAGAATTGTAACGGCTGTCCCATTGCATGATCGAAAAAGGCGACTAAATTTGGGATCTTAGATTTTCTTTTTCTTACTTTCAGCCTTTGGTTGAGCGTTCACTAATTTGAGAAAGTCTTTTGGTTCGTTCGGTCACCTGGCTGAAGCATACCAAAGTTCATAAAAATGGTAGGTTTTGCATTTTAGGGAGTGGGTGACTTGATAGTTCGTTGTCAGTATAATGAGATAGGATGCTGGGTGTCTTCGGCAGTATGCTTCAATGAGGTAGCACTTTAAAACCGACATTAGATTCGTGCTATCACAAGGAGACAAACACGTACATACCGCAGCCTCCTAACACTCGCACATACACTACACGCCTGCATCCCTTACACAGAGGAGACCGCCCCTAAAAGACCATAGCTGTTGATAGGACGTTTTAAAAATACAAAACAAAATAAACCGCCATCCAGATTATGGATGTCCTGGTTATTTATCAATCACACATATAGTGGATTCCCTGGTTATTCATTTTCAAACAGGCTTTGGGTGCCATGTTGTTTATTTGTCACCCATATTGTGGATGAAATGGTTATTTAGCTGAGCGGTGCATGGTCACCGTATGGTACCGACGGATAACTGGGATCCTTTGTCATTCGTCGATCGAAACTTGGGTAAGCTTGAATATTACAGACATACTCATTTGGTGACAATCCTAGAGAAGTTGACAGTCAATCTAATACATGCGCATCTTTCTGCTGCGAAACAATCTGTTGAGGACACAGATACACGCCGGCGCGATATTCTGCTTAAGGTCATGCCGTGTTTAGAAAGGGAAAACAACTGGTTCTTAAAATTCCACAGGGTATTGGGCATCGGTTGAATTTCCTTTGGTCACAGCAAGGAAGGAGATCGGTCCCGGCCTGTGATGCATTTGCGTGTTTTTTCATTGCCTACCGCGACCATGTTGGAGAGAAAATATGTACTCGCATGTAAACAAATAGCATTCTTTTCCCGTATGGTCCAAAAAATGTTCAATTGTATACAGTTGTTGCTGCTGTTACGGCACTGACATAATGAAAGGACCATGTGTAGGGCTGCGGGATTTTAATGGATACGCCCTCAACAGATTGTGGATGGCTTTGGCAGACACGCGACGTCAAACAATGCCATCTCAACAGCCGTAAAACGTTGGTAGCTTAACTGTAGTAAATGTTATAATAGGTCAGACCTAGTGGCAGCCGCAAAGCGATGTTGCACGGTTCGGGGACGATATCATGTTGATCTAGTTTGTCTTGAATTATATAAATTGTTTTTTAAAACGACTAAATTCTATGACAAATGATTTTTTAACACGGGCTGCTACGCCTGAAAAATTTAATTAAACTGTTTTGGATTTTACAAAAAACGTCATTTTTATTTATCAAATTAAGAGGTCTTCGCCAGAAAGACATGCTCATCTTCATTTTGTGTGTTCAATGCAATTCATATCAATTTGCAAATGACGTATATTTGTTTTTATTTAGTTCAATGCGACAAATGTCGTAAGAATGCCATATTCAATAAAATATATTTACCTGGTATTGTCCAAAATAAAACCAGAATTCCGAGAATGCTATGCAGAGTTTGAAGAACGTTTGGTTCCGTTTCGTCACACGTCTTCCGGCTGTTGCAGCACCAACCCAATACTTTACAAATTGCGCGCAACATCAGTGCACATCCTCCGACCGCTAGAAACATAGGGACGCATGGCTCACAGGGACAGGAACCGTAGCGCAGGATCCCTAAAATATTTTAAATGTTTAAAAAGAAAAAATATCTCAAATTACAATAAAACAACATAAAGATATCAAATCATACTATTTCGTTAGACGGAGGATGCTGCAATACTTGGACCTATATCAAAACATTAAATGTGCTTGTAGCGATTTCATGACAGATTGGTGTGCATTTGATGACGTGAGGTTGTTTTGCAGTATATCTTAAAAGGTTAATACACAATACATTTTGAAGTTGTGTTGTGGAACTTCGAAACGTTGGTTACTTCTAGCGATGCCGATAACATCTATATTGGATAATTAGTACTTCTATTCTAAAATCATTAAATTAAGTTGCTGTAAAATTCTAGTGAAATCATCTTTTCTGTTAAAATATACATAGATTGTTATACATATGTGTATACAAAGTATAACAAAGAAGGAATGAAAATTTACACAGAACTTTCCTATCCCATGGAATGCATCTGATATACACAATTTAAGTAGTTGAAATGGAATGGTGTTTTAAGTGGACGGTGTTAAAATGATTATATAGCGTTTTCATATATCTATATTTTAATAATGGTTTCACGTCATTTACTAGCAGAAATTGAGAAAAATGAGCCATGTGTTCTAATTTTGAAGATTTTCCATTAAGCACTTTTCGAAGTTATGTTTGTAAATCTCTATAGTAGAGGATTGTTTCAGATACAGATGGTTCATGTTGATAGTGGTTGTGACGGTCTTTGAGATACAGTTGGTTCAGGTAAATAGTGGCTGTGAGGGTTGTTTGAGATACAGTTGGTTCAAGTAAAAGTGTAATAGTGGTTGTGACGATTGTTTGAGACACGAATGGTTCAGGTAAGAAATGGTTGAGAGGATTGTTTCAGATACAAATTGTTCAGTAAATAGTGAGTATGAGGGCTGTTTGAAATACAGTTGGTTCAAGTAAAAAAATGGTTTTAACGTTACGATTGTCTCAGATACAGATGGTTCAGGTGAATATAATGGTAATGATTTTTGATTATTTTGGATCTTCCCAATGTGCTGATAAATTGTTGGTAAACAAATGTGACATGCGACACAGAGCCGGAGATGGTGGGTTGACAGTAATAATGAAATGTGACTTTAAACCAATAAACCAGTGAGCAAGAAATGGCAGGCATACGCATTGGAGGATAACGTTGTGCGCAACATCTGCGAGTATACCTTACCTAATACAAATGCCAAGAGTCCCGTGATAAAACTGCTGACTGACACTGTATATCCAAACACTGAAATACAGAAAAAGTATTCATTATTGATTTTTGGTAAACTATTCGTTAATTGCTGAAATACGAAACGATGGCACTTCAAATCTTCCCAGGATGTTGAAATTACACACAATTATAATGAATTATGTATGCGTTTAACTCGGTTTGTGTGGTGAGCTATCTCTATTATAAGATATATATATGTTTTAATTGAACATTTGACTAGCTTCCTATCCATACAAATCATATTGCTCTTCTCCGACAATTCCAGCATTGTTACGAAGTCTCCCAAATGATTATAAAATGCTGTGTAGGAATAATAACTCACTAAATGCATGTCTGTATAATATAATTTGTACACTACCCAAAACATAATTTCACCATTCATTTATCATAGATAATTGACATTTGATTTTAGTTTAAGGGCATGCTATAAGCAATTTTTATTGAAATTTTCTCAAGCAGTCTTGTTGGTTTCGTCAATCATAAACAACATTTTCAATCATACTATATACATAGCAGTTTTTTTATGGGAGTTTCTTGTTCTTATAACAACACTCAAAGACGGCATCACAATATCCCAAAGACAAATAAGGGTCACTTTAAACAAATGTCAATGAAATGCCATAACTTGAATTCAGGAAAATAATATTCCATTCTGCAAACAGGTCGAGGTAAAAATAGAGGAGTGAGGAAAGAAGATGATTCCAATAGTAAACTATGATAACATATCTTTGCTGGCATCTCCAATATGTCGTTATCCATAACTAAAATATTCCTGACCCTTCAAACAGACCTACAACAGTCGCCTCACATGATCAGGCAGTAGACTAGACAAGGAATAAGCAGGAGGTTCCTTGTGAGTGGCATTGACGATTGGTGATTATAGGTATGAGTGGGAATCTTGTTATCAATATGGAACGTTATACTCAACAAATAAGATATTAAACGGATAAGGAGCTAAACAGATTTTATCCATTGCAGCATCAACTATTCTCTAATTTTGAGGTATTGAATTGTATGTAGTGTTAATACCCAATAGCGAAATAATATTGTGTTCATCCAGAACAAGTAATGAAGGAGTAAAAGTCACGAAGCACGCCCTGAAAGAAATCTGAGCCAAATCCCAGTACTGCTACTTCAGCTATTCCGCGAATGCCCATGCTGCCTCTGTGGTAGCCTAATGTCACCTAACCATTTGCTTTTCATGGTGATCACACACGAGAGAGATTGATAGAGGAACGTCAATACAAAAAAATGTCACTTTTTTCTGATGTTTTTATACACTGTATTGGATTGTCAATCGAAAATATAACATATCATAAAGGTGAAGAGGCGATCTGAAAAGAATACTACACACCATTCTACGCCAATCCTTGACCTAGATTTTTACTTAAAACGTAACCAATATGGACATCACTACTGTAAAAAATAATTTCTAGATAGTAAGAAGAACTACCATTCTTCCTTCTGTGCTCTACTATGTACTACAGTGTATTTCATCTCACGATTAACTCCATATGCCATGGCATGTTATCATTGTCACAATATGTGTAATGAATGCCGACTGCTAATGAAAAAAGTTGCTTTTCAGAGATGCATGATGCAAGATTTGAAAGTATTGTCCTCCTTTTGGAATTAACATCTCAGCGTGTTCTAAGCTCTTAATATGAGTGGTGATTTTCAGATTCTATTATATCCTGATTCTCGTTTTGAGAACGTGACATGTTCCATATTTGACCTACATGTGTATTTACGTGGCGGTTGTGGTCGATGAAGTAAAAGAAGCTTACTCGAGAAATACCACGTCATAATATGGTCACGTTATCCATTATCAATTTACCAACGCTTTATCGATTTTGAATTAGAATAAAGATTTTCTTTACACGTGCTTTCTCACTGATTTGGTGATATACCTGTATGGTCTATGGATGAAAACACCTGTGATATAAAGGTCATCAAGTCCTCTGATTCCTCGTAAGCCGCGATGACTATGGTACAAAGACTTGAGTCCTGGGACTTGACTGAAACATAAAAATGTAATGTACATCATCAGGACATAAAAACACATACATAATGCGTATTAAAATTTATACAAAAAGCATACGTAATCAATGAATAGGAGGACATTACTGGAAAATATACATATATTGTACCCCATACATTAAAACAATGCACAGGTGGGATACTTAGTTACTCCACATTAATGTAGGGGTGTTCAATGCACCCTGTCATTACGGACAATGACGCAATGTCCAGTTGTATTTCTAACAATAGTGTTCCCTCATCACTAGTCTAATTAATAGCTATCAAAATAAAATTGTACCCTTAGAAATCTCACGTCAGAAATTAATGAAAAGTAGATAAGAAAGTTCATGCACAATACAAAAATAATAACTTTAACGAATTAAACAAAATAGTATACAAGGCATCCATCCAGAAGACTCCTTAGGTTATGTCCCAAAAAAGAGATCTGTCTCTAGGGATTGAAGGGGAATATCACCAAGTACAAGTAATATATTTAGTTGTGTGAGTCTATAACATGCTCATTTCCGGAACAAAGTTCGCCTTAAATAACGGTCTCATGTTGAGATTTTTGATCAACTTTAACATGCACGCATGCGCTTTAACAACCACGAATGTAAAAGAGAAGTAATCGCAATACATAGATGCTACAATTAACGGTATCACCATTGAAAGTGTCAATACAATGGAGAATTCAGCTCAAAAGTCTGGATCCACACATGTACGGGTTCTGTGTACTACTAAAAGTAATTCAGTCGACAGACAGAAATGAGAAAACACGGACAAGCGACTTATGTAACATCATTCTCTATATATTCAATTATATAAGCACATGCTTATATATATATATATATATACGTCCTCCAATTATATTTAACGTCCGTTAGCAATAAACATGACATCTAATTTCAAAGATAGAACCTCATCGGTGCCATAATCAAAAGTAACATAGCGCTCAGAGGAGTATTCACTTGTTGCTATTCCTTTCTGAATAGAAAGGAGGTGTCGATATTATTATGATTCAGATAAAATCATTTCCTCACAAAGATTACAGATTTGGTAAACTAAAATATACTACACAATCAAAATGGATGAGTTGTTTGGCGTAATGCATTTCGATCTTATATCGTTCATCAGAACTATGATTTATTTCATTTTGAGGCTGTATCAAAAAGCAATTTAGAGTTTAATTCCAGGAAACGAATTGGACATAATGCTGTATAATGCTAATATAGAGCGCGTACAGACACTTTCTAGCTTTCAGTAGGGGAATAAAAATGTTATAGGAAATTTATAGTTATAGCTTCTCGTGGTGTTTCTAAATCCCGCGAGATTATGAGAAGTCTGGACTTGAATTGCCGACACACGAGGTTAACCAAGAATGTCGTTCTGTGATATGGGAGCACGTGGCGCGTTCTAAAATCCCCTTGTCTCATGGCTATGTGATGTTAGGGAAAGATAAGCTGATCAGATGGTGTTTTTTGTTTTTGTGGCTTCTGATTTACTCGTTGTTTCATTCGAATTTTTTTTATCGTAACAGTGTTTCATTTCACAAACCAGATAGTAGTATGAGGTGTCAAATACGGCTTTTAATTAATCAATAGGGTAGTGTTAAAAGACTACACTGTTTCCATAAAAACAGCTCAGTAACAAAATTGTATCGCAATCCCCTGCGACCTCCAATCACAAGACTTGGGTCGACATCATGATCTCGTTTTGAAATGCTCTATTTCCTGGTGGGATATGACGTCAAACGTGTTCGATTTTTTGTTGATTTTTCTGGTAGTTCCGTTGTCATCACCGTGATACTCAGATTTTACCTTGATTTACATGACGAATACCATTGACGAAGCAGAAGACGCTTACCCTTCCCGGCCACCAGGTCCTCATGTTCGCCTTGTAGTATTGTCAATGGTACCCATATTTCCATTCTTATTTTGCCCCCGTTTTACCGTTCTAAAGCTAGAATTGTGGTTTCATTTGAAAGTTGGTATTCTCTGTGGTTCTTGCATCCCGTTGTATACTTTTCTTTACCTAATAAACTCACGTGACTTTTACACGTTCCCTGCATATCATTATCAAACTCTCAAATTGAATAATTACTTTCGTTTCTATATGTATGCATTTCCCTTTTTTTGAGATTCATTAGAAATTATCACTATCTGATCTGGTACCTGGACATTGGCGTCATCTAGAAAACAAAACCTTTAGTAGCGTATCGACAACAAGTCGATTATATATTTATCTATTAGCAATAATTTTGCAGGTATCAAATAAGTTTCGTAGAATTTTAAATACGACTGGGCAATTAAAAGAAGACATATTGAGGTTCTGACCTAATTTTACCAACGTACACGAAGTTTTCTCATGGTCCCGTCGAGTTCGAGTTAACGAAGTTCCACTGTATATATATAGATCTATTTCTGCAATAGTCCTTTCGTAAACGCAACAGCTTATGTATACTATGTTTTCAATATATTAAACGGACCATTCATTACAATAATATATCGATAGTCTCTGATTCAAATAAAACGTTATACTTCACGGACGATATGGCGCTTAAATGCCGACATGGTCTACTTATTGCATTTACTGAAGTTTATTTGGTGAAAATATTCCCGTGTCAATATTTTCATGTTTTTTTTATGTTCGCGTGTGGATATTTTCGAGGAGAATTAATGGTCGCGAAGTAAAATTTCCACGCCGCGAACATTTCCACCTTTACGTATATGTATATATATATATATATATATATATACAAATATTCATCGAGTACGGATCACCAACACATAGTGTATATGATACATTGTGCTAAATATTTTATATATATCATAGTAACACAATTGATGAAGGAAGACAACTTTATGACTCGGGCCTCGAACTCACGATCTACGACACCCAATCGCCTAGCCAGAAATACCCGCATCTTATACCGTAAATAAACAGAACAAACTACTCTACTCTAAAAAATAATTCAGTTTTCAGCAATAAACCTTTAGGTTTCTCAAGTGCGTTTCAAGGAATCGTACTATCTACGTAATGCATTTATACTTTAATCATACCCAGAAAAAGTACATGTCTGCAAGCTTCCCAAGTTTATGATTACATGTTGGAAATTCGTACTGAAAATAGCAAACGACAACACCGAATCATCTGTCTTCATTATAAACCCTGGAAAAAATAGCAAATGCCGTTGGTAAACTGTATATCACGTTGTGCAATGTTACTAAGAAAAATGCAATATTGAATTGAGCAACAAATAGGAATTATTACTCCGTACTGAAATATAAAATCAACATACAAAAGAAATTTGCAGTATCTTAATATCATTAGGAAAGCCAATAATGTTAACACTTCTGATAAACGTGCACGGATCAATCGATAGTTACCAAACAGGCGCCAGGATATTACTTTTATTCTCAGGGCATTGCCCGCAAAATTATCGGTTAAACAACAGTCATCCAGCTTTGAAAACATTTGGGAACCTCACATAAGATAAGACGAAGATAAATGGTAAAAATGTCGATTTCATTGTTTATATTAATTTAAATATATCTTGATCATTTATAACATAGCCTCGAAAATGCGACAATTTACTTGTCGTTGTGTAATTATATCGCCTTTCGCGAAAATAACTGAAAACAGTGGTGACGGATTCTACTGCGATTTGCATCCTCGGCCAGTTATGAAAACCTTCGCACTAATTTTATTTATTGAAAATGCGACAGTGTTGTGTCCACCTGAAACCGAGGACACACTATCTGTCGTTTGATTATCTACCTTACTGATAATCAGAACTTCTAACACAATAATAGCCCCCGCGATGAGCTATTAATCTAGCTTCTATGTCCGTGTAGGGTAATCCGTCATACTAAGTAAATGAATATCTAGAAATTAAAAGTTACGATAGCAACAAGAGACTACAAGCATGTTAACGAAATCCTGCTTTTATCGGAAAAGAAAGATGGCAAAATAATATTACATTATCAATAGAAGATTCACACAAATTATCATATCAAAGTACAGATGAACAAGGACCAGGCATTCAGGAATGTTACCCTGTTATTAACGTCCTTTGCTCTGTCGACAACAACCGACATATAAGTCTAGGTCAAATCCAGGCGTAGCCATGTTCCAAGAGTAAGAACTTGGCCAATGAGTTAAACAGGATTATTTTTATTTTAAACATCATGAATTAAAACACGATTGTGTTTATATTTTATATATTATATACTATTACGCGTTCCAAAACGTCTCTCCCGTTGTGCGATGTGCTCTGGACAACATACATAGAGATTATGCTGGCAACAAAAATCTAAGATAAAACTGTAACAAGAAAACAAACTCAACATCATTGTCCTGTTATTGTACAGGAGGGGCACATTAATAATCCTAATGGGAATTCAATCAAACGGTCTGATTCCTAAAGGTTTTTATTCATATACCTTAAAGCAACTTTTTTTTTTTTCTTTTTTTTACTTTTCATGGCATTGATGATGATTCATTCAAAGCATTCAGGAAATTTGCTGAACTCCGACAATTAAAACAAAATACATAATCGAGTACGGTCAGAGAAGATAAAAAGCGTAAAGAAAATGGTTGATAAATTTTTCACATGAAGAGCGCCTACAGTAACATAGAATTCCATCGCTGGCACTCCTACGAATGAGAGAAGATGTAGATTATTATTAAACAATGGATCTCTTCCAAAATAAATAGTAACCAGTGCGTCCAGGTTGTCATTCAATTGTTTAAACAACGATAAATAAGGTGGGACGGCATTAGCATTTCTGCCGGAGAAAATGCAACAAATTTAATGTTGAAATCCTCTGTTATAACGTTACTTGTGTTTGAATGATGTCATCAATAGTATAGCCATCAAAGCTGTTTTATACGCTAAGATCTTTACTAGAAAGTTAATTATGTAGCATAATCCCTAAACAAGGGAAAACTATATAGAAATATGTTGATTGTTACAAACGAAAACTTTAACGTATAGAGCGGCGGCGGACGGATGGACACGCGACCGGCATCAAAGTACAATAGTATGTCCTGACTAAGTTGTACGTACGTGGATAGACAGACAGATGAGATCTAACCTGATCTGCTCTACATCAATTGTCGGTACCTACATGATCTGTCTTCGCCTACATGTAGCCCCGGTGGGAGCACTGGCACAAAAAGTCTCGAATTCATAAATTATTCATGTAAAAATCCTGTACTCTGGTTGATTCCGCAGAAAAATACTACGGAAAATATAACCAATCAGAAACCGACACAGGGGTGTAGCCATCTTGATATACCGTTTCTATTTTCCACACTAAGTAACCGTTAGAGCTTTATTAATAAGATGTATTTGACTGGTCGGTGAAAATATTAACATTCATTTCAAGCCGAAGTTTCCAAGCCATTGCTCCAAGGTTCAAACGAGTGAAACGCAGAGAAGAATCCACGGGGACCGACGATGTTTTACACAGCGCAATCGCTAATAGAAGAGGTTCAACAGCAACGAACGCGAGTCGAATCTGCAAACGATAAAACGAGAGAAAATCTGTTATTTAATTCCTGAGTATTGGAGCTACAGTATTGGGTAAAGTGATATTGCGGTTTTCAAATGAGGATGAGACATTGTATAAATTGTCACAATCTATGTGTAGAATTAGATTGGGTTTTTATCGCATGGAATTGATCTAAATTTACATAACATTGTGATGGTTTATATTGGGCTATGTAGTACTGAAACAGATTTATATATGCCAATATTTGTGTCACTATGAGTATTTGTTGGCATCCAATTGTACTGAAAATAATTTGAAATGAAAAAAAAAAAATACAATTTATGTTGTAAAAGAGAAGTAAATTAATCATAAAGCCTTTACATTATGAGATAACAAAGTATGCAATATTTACTTCAAATGTCGCCGTAAAATGGCATAACCATTTCTGTGTATTTGATGTATGAGTTTGATGTTCACGTATATTGTCTAGCATACGTGACTTCCATGAAATATTCTCAAATATCTTCTACAAATGTCAGATAGCACTGCACCTTCTTCCCTTTAGGAAACAATTATGACAAATCGTGAACAATGTACGTCATTGGTTTTAGAAGAAGATAAAATTGCTCAAAAAGGAGGCGGAATTGATTGAAAATGGAGACTTTGATATGCAGATTTATATTTTCGACGAATAATAAGGGGAAATGTGTCATGTTCAGCTAACGTATTACCGGTCTCATATATGTAACTTCAATAAAAATCTAAAAGGAGAAAATATGTATTTGAAAAAAATCTAGCGAATAAAACTCGTAGGTGACTTTGCCGACCAAAGTGATTATCGCTATGTGATTATTTAAGAAATAATTAACGATGATTCGTGTATTGTTGCAGGATATACAACGAGGACGAGGATATTTTGCAATTAAATTAATAACGAAGGCCGCAGGTCTGAGTTATTAATTAAAATTGCAAAATATCCGAGTCCGAGTTGTATATCCTGCAACAATACACGATTCAAAGTTGATTATTTCTATTCTACCATGTACTGTTTAGTTCTGAGTTCGACCTTTTTCTAATAGAAAAACAGCAAAGAAACCCCGAGAAAACCTTGTAATTTATTTCTTGAGTATTGCATTATTTGCTGATGAAATACAATGAAAATGTATACAGGCAATACAGTACTACGATCAAGAGCATCTATCATATGGCATTGATTTTGAAAAGAGAAAAAAAAAGGATAAAATAAAAGGAAAAAAAGAAGGGCGTCCGTAGGATTCGAACTCGCGCCGTGATAAAAATTTATTGAAAGACTAACCCATTAGCCCACTCAGCTATAGAAACCTTTTATAAATCGGGTGAATATTAGATATATAAAACTGTAACAGCCGTGACTCATGACCGTGTATTATTGGCACGAGCGTGTATTATTGGCACGAGTGTGGGTTATTGGAAAATAATACATGGTTTTAAACCAATCAAAACTGACGTTGCATAGCAAACATGGTAGAATTGTGGATATCTGTCGTTCGACATTTAAAATTGCCACATCTAAAATATTACTGTTAAAAAAAGTAGAACCCTTGCAGGCAATTCCTGTAGGCATTCATACTCAACGCATGAGGAGACATATCAAAGACGACAACGCTGTCTCGAGTACGGTGTCCACTTACATTCTTTTTGAAGCCATTGCTTTGTAAAGAGCAATTCCCAAAGCTAAACGAAGCGAGCAGGAGTACTGTTACGTAAAAAACTGCATTAGTCTGTGATAAATTGAGGTTTTATGACACCAGAAGGAAAATTAAGATCTTTACTGAGCACGTTCATTGAAAGGAGAAGAAATTTCAGAACACGAAATGTATTAAGACTTTCGGAAGTGGAAATGTGTGTAAAATATGAGAACTGCCTCCAGTAGGCAAAACAGCTAAATGCCATGGAATAATGAAAACTATCGACCAAAGATAGACGAAACTCGATTAATAGAAGCCCTTTCACTGCAAGGCAAACGCATTTCTTTAAAGCAGCGACCTATCATCGTATCGTAAGATTCATTTACTTTAAAAGTAGTAATTAATCCACGGAATAGCATGTTTAAAATAGTTTTAAAAGTGTGTTTATGTGCGACTTCCTCGTGCACAAATGATGGCCACATTGAAGACAGAGAAAGAGTAATAGGGTATTTTGTTACTTCATCTATCGACGATTAGGTCTGCCAGATTATCAAACATTAAAAATATGGTTGTTTGATCGTCTTCTTTCAGAAATGCCTGTTCTAACCATGAGTGACCTTGATTGTAATTGTTGTCGATTTGGTTTTTCCATGTTAAACCCTCTCCTTTTCTCTAGTGAGTAAACAGGAACATTTATATTTCAATCACCACTTGATAAAAATGTAAACATTCTGTTTTAAAACAGTGCTGTGTATCGACTACGAACACTACAATAATTGTATTATTATATTGTTACATGTTTTCTCTATACATCATGTGAATAGAGAATAAAATGTAGTTGAATTTTACAGATGTGTCGTACTGGGGTCATTAACATTCAAAGACTTTTCCGCATTACATATACATCTATGTATAAACGTGTATCTGAAAATGTTAAAACATCAGGTCATATTTTCTTCTCGTTGACAACTTGTTATCTCACACTTATAGAAGATGTCACAAAGAATGAGCCTTTTAGCTACAGACAAGTTTCCTGCCAATCGTGATAACCTTTACTGCGTGGCCTGGTTTACAGCCCGTGGTTATAGAGTCCAGCTGCAAGAAGCTTAGCAGCTTACTCATTACTGCGTCTGGACCCCGTAGTACCACAGGGACCTGACATTTGATGATGTATATATTATAGATATATTATAGATTTTATAAATGGTACATTGCATGTGGGTATTTTGAATGACATTGCTAATTTCTGAAAGAGCATACACAAAGAAAGGGCCGTAATAAACGACCAGTTTTGGGAAATAATGTTTTATATTCAGCTTTACCAGAAAACTTACAAGCACAGTTCATTATATCACGTATTCTTCCGATATATGAATGGAGATGTCTGACATTAAGTGAAGTGTCTGTTGTCCTTTGCCTGACGTGCTTTTCTCATGTCAAAATTGATAGGAAACCCAATCAGTGTTTGTAGTAATACCTCTATACAAAAACACATTAATTTTGTCGGTGTCAGTATTGTTCATATACATTTTCACAAATGTTCACGTATTAGTTGGGAAACGATATTATGGTTGAAAATCTCGTGTTAGTTCTTTTGTCAAACCTAAAACAGTTATCGACTTGAACCAATAGGTTGTTTATAAGATGTAGCCAATCTCTAAACGAACCACAAGTCTATTACAACATGGACATCCACACTCCCGAGAGTGTATGGTAACGAACCTTATACATTTTCAATCTATATGTCGTAGTTAATTAGATCCTCCGCACGTGACGTTCTAGTTTAGGTCTGTATTAGCCATGACTCCATATCGACAAACATACCCAGTTGGAAGTGTACACATTTTTCTCTGACACAGACACCTGCGGTTTAAAAGGTTTTAAAACTCTCCAAAGGATTACAAAATAAATGTTATTGATATATGGAATCTGTCCCTTTTATTCGCGGCTGTAGGGTTTGTTGCTTATAATATATCACGATTAATCCCACCCTAATGATACACACAGGGCCTTGATATCAGTGACACACACAGGGCCTTGATATCAGTGACACACACAGGGCCTTGATATCAGTGACACACACAGGGCCTTGATATCAGTGACACACACAGGGCCTTGATGTCAGTGGCACACACAGGGCCTTGATATCAGTGACACACACAGGGCCTTGATATAAGTGACACACACAGGGCCTTGCGATCAGTAACACACACAGGGCCTTGATATCAGTGACACACACAGGGCCTTGATATCAGTGACACACACAGGGCCTTGATATAAGTGACACACACAGGGCCTTGATATTAGTGACACACACAGGGCCTTGATATCAGTAACACACACAGGGCCTTGATATCAGTGACACACACAGGGCCTTAAAATCAGTGACACACACATGGCCTTGATATCAGTAACACACACAGGGCCTTGATATCAGTGACACACACAGGGCCTTGATATCAGTGACATACACAGGGCCTTGATATCAGTGACACACACAGGGCCTTGGTATCAGTAACACACACTGGGCCTTGATATCAGTGACACACACAGGGCCTTGATACCAGTGACACACACAGTGCCTTGATATCAGTGACACACATAGGGCCTTGATATCAGTGACACACACAGGGCCTTGATATCAGTGACACACACAGGGCCTTGATATCAGTGACACACACAGGGCCTTGATATCAGTGACATATACATGGCCTTGATAATTAAGTGTGTATGTGTTGAAATATACGATCTTTGACGCACCACTAAAACGCAATACTAGCGAATTATATACACAATTAAAGGCATACACTTAAGTTAGAGAATGAGCTGGTTCCTGTGTTCTAAACTATCCAATAGGATAAAGAAGACAAACACAAAAATTGTATTTCCCAGCGACATAGGCACTGACTTACTGATGAATAGAATGAGCTGGTTCCTGTGTTCTATTGAACGATCATTATATTTCCTAATTACTTACGCTGTTAAAAAAGCTGTTGTCGAAAATCCTTAACCAATATTGCCGGATATTGAAAATCTGATGTGAATTATATTAGCGGTATCCTTGCAGACATAATTCCGATAGAATTTTTACTTCTGAGAAACAAATCGAGTAAGTGTCTGAAAGAGAGTTCTTGGCATCTTGTAGAAAATGCTGTTTGCGTAAAAACCATTACAGGGAATCGCAATCACAGTAAGATAGGATAAACCTGAGTATGACATAACTAACTATCTTAGATAACAATCTTATTACATGTGTACTTGTAAGGATGAATTACTATCACGGTATTCCAAACTAATAAGCATCTAACAGAATTACAGCAAATTATTACATCGCGTCTACTGAAGAAAATTTAAGCACTCAAGTTCTACGCTGAATCTGCTTGCGACTACAGGATTTGATTGAATGTACGGCTGAGCAGGTGGGATAAAATGCTGAAATTATGGCCGAATGAAGAAAACACGGATACTTAAACAAAATTAAGAAATTACGATCAAGGAGACCAGCATTAAGTATTTCCTGTATTTCTGAGGCCCTTGTTCCATCAATAATCCTGAAATTAAGTAATTGATTATTATTTTCTAAATCCATAGGAACAGAAAAATCAAACACTTTTCTATGGATATTGTTTTTTAAATAAGGAATTTCCTTAAGTAACGGAACGTGGATTAAATCAGAAAAACCCCGGGGCATAAAAAATTAGAAGAGAGTCAATTGTCAGATTTCAGACGAATAAGCCAAAAATGTTTCTCGCTGCTTGGTCCTAACGCCTCTTTGATCATAAGAGAAGGACATGAATGCCGGGTGACGGGAATTCCGGACTATTTTTTGCCTTTATGAACGAAATTGTGTGAACTGCACCATCGATAACACACTTGCATTTCTTCTTTTTTTTTAGAATACTTAAGATACTTTAGAAGACACAATATTCCAAGCTCTACATCTATTCGTCTATGATAGAGAGAAAGTCGTGTATACTGTATGGCAATGGGGTTGTGGTGTACATTGTATGACAATGGGGTTGTCGTATGTAATGTATGACAATATTGTCGTGTATAATGTATGGCAATGGGGTGGTCGTGTATAATGTATGGCAATGTTGTCGTGGCAATGGGGTTGTGGTGTATAATGTATGGCAATGGGGTTGTCGTGTATAATGTATGGTAATGGGGTTGTCGTGTATAATGTATGACAATTGGGTTGTCGTGTATAATGTATGGCAATGGGGTTGTCGTGTATAATGTATGGTAATGGGGTTGTCGTGTATAATGTATGGCAATGGGGTTGTGGTGTATAATGTATGGCAATGGGGTTGTCGTGTATAATGTATGACAATGGGGTTGTGGTGTATAATGTATGGCAATGGGGTTGTGGTGTATAATGTATGGCAATGGGGTTGTCGTGTATAATGTATGACAATAGGGTTGTCGTGTATAATGTATGGCAATGGGGTTGTGGTGTATAATGTATGACAATGGGGTTGTCGTGTATAATGTATGGCAATGGGGCTGTCGTGTATAATGTATGGCAATGGGATAGTCGTGTATAATGTATGGCAATGGGGTTGTGGTGTATAATGTATGGCAATGGGGTTGTCGTGTATAATGTATGACAATGGGGTTGTGGTGTATAATGTATGGCAATGGGGTTGTGGTGTATAATGTATGGCAATGGGGTTGTCGTGTATAATGTATGACAATGGGGTTGTCGTGTATAATGTATGGCAATGGGGTTGTCGTGTATAATGTATGGCAATGGGGTTGTGGTGTACAATGTATGGCAATGGGGTGGTCGTGTATAATGTATGACAATGGGGTTGTGGTGTATAATGTATGACAATGGGGTTGTCGTGTATAATGTATGACAATGGGGTTGTCGTGTATAATGTATGGCAATGGGGTTGTCGTGTATAATGTATGGCAATGGGGTTGTAGTGTATAATGTATGGCAATGGGGTTGTCGTGTATAATGTATGGCAATGGGGTTGTCGTGTATAATGTATGACAATGGGGTTGTCGTGTATAATGTATGGCAATGGGGTTGTAGTGTATAATGTATGACAATGGGGTTGTCGTATGTAATGTATGGCAATGGGATTGTCGTGTATAATGTATGACAATGTTGTCGTGTATAATGTATGACAATGGGATTGTCGTGTATAATGTATGATAATGGGGTTGTCGTGTATAATGTATGACAATTGTGTTGTCGTGTATAATGTACATGGCAATGTGATAGTCGTGTATAATGTATGACAATGGGGTTGTCGTGTATAATGTATGGCAATGGGGTTGTCGTGTATAATGTATGACAATGGGGTTGTCGTGTATAATGTATGACAATGGGGTTGTGGTGTATAATGTATGACAATGGGATAGTCGTGTATAATGTTTAACAATAGGGTTGTCGTGTATAATGTATGACAATGGGGTTGTGGTGTATACTGTATGGCAATGGGATAGTCGTGTATAATGTATAACAATAGGGTTGTCGTGTATAATGTATGACAATGGGGTTGTCGTGTATAATGTATGACAATGGGGTTGTCGTGTATAATGTATGGCAATGGGATAGTCGTGTATAATGTATAACAATAGGGTTGTCGTGTATAATGTATGACAATGGGGTTGTGGTGTATAATGTATGGCAATAGGGTTGTCGTGTATAATGTATAACAATGGGGTTGTGGTGTATAATGTATGACAATGGGGTTGTAGTGTATATTGTATGGCAATGGGGTTGTAGTGTATAATGTATGACAATGGGGTTGTAGTGTATAATGTATGGCAATGGGGTTGTAGTGTATAATGTATGGCAATGGGGTTGTAGTGTATAATGTATGGCAATGGGGTTGTCGTGTATAATGTATGGCAATGGGGTTGTCGTGTATAATGTATGGTAATGGGGTTGTCGTGTATAATGTATGGCAATGGGGTGGTCGTGTATAATGTATGGCAATGGGGTTGTCGTGTATAATGTATGGCAATGGGATGGTCGTGTATAATGTATGGCAATGGGATAGTCGTGTATAATGTATGGTAATGGGGTTGTCGTGTATAATGTATGGCAATGGGGTTGTGGTGTATACTGTATGGCAATGGGGTTGTGGTGTATAATGTATGGTAATGGGGTTGTCGTGTATAATGTATGGTAAAGGGGTTGTCGTGTATAATGTATGACAATGGGGTTGTGGTGTATAATGTATGACAATGTTGTCGTATATAATGTATAGCAATAGGGTTGTCGTGTATAATGTATGACAATGGGGTTGTGGTGTATAATGTATGACAATGTTGTCGTATATAATGTATGACAATGGGGTTGTCGTGTATAATGTATGACAATTGGATTGTCGTGTATAATGTATGGCAATAGGGTTGTCGTGTATAATGTATGACAATGGGGTGGTCGTGTATAATGTATGACAATAGGTTGTCGTGTATAATGTATGACAATGTTGTCGTGTACAATGTATGGCAATGGGGTTGTCGTGTATAATGTATGGCAATGGGGTTGTCGTGTGTAATGTATGACAATGTTGTCGTGTATAATGTATGGCAATGGGGTTGTCGTATATAATGTATGGCAATAGGGTTGTCGTGTATAATGTATGGCAATGGGGTGGTCGTGTATAATGTATGGCAATGGGGTTGTCGTGTATAATGTATGGCAATGGGGTGGTCGTGTATAATGTATGGCAATGGGGTTGTCGTGTATAATGTATGGCAATGGGGTTGTCGTGTATAATGTATGGCAATGGAATAGTCGTGTATAATGTATGGCAATAGGGTTGTCGTGTATAATGTATGACAATGGGGTTGTCGTGTATAGTGTATGACAATGGGTTGTCGTGTATAATGTATGGCAATGGGGTTGTCGTGTATAATGTATGGCAATGGGGTGGTCGTGTATAATGTATGGCAATGGGGTTGTCGTGTATAATGTATGGCAATGGGGTGGTCGTGTATAATGTATGGTAATGGGGTTGTCGTGTATAATGTATGGCAATGGGATAGTCGTGTATAATGTATGGCAATGGGGTTGTCGTGTACAATTGATGGCAATTGGGTTGCGGTTACCGATATACTTTTATCTGTTTTATTTTGCAAAAGCGAAATGGAAGACGATTTTGTAGCTAATTTCATAATAATCCCGATTTTATATTTCATATAAATTAAACATTTCTCTTTAACGCAATGAATTGATCGTGTTTGCTTTAAAATGAAAAAGAATTTGAAACAGATAACATTTGGAGTTTGAAATATTATTCTCAGAATCTTACTCAACCTACCTGTAGAAACATTTACAGACTATATATATGTGTTAATACGATAATCATGTCACACGAGTTATTTCAGTATCGAATGACCTTTATCTTTCGATTCATCCGTTATCCTTTATCTCTCGGTTAATCCGGTGTCTTTTGTCTTTCGATTCATCCGGTACCCTTTATCTCTCGGTTCATCCGTTGTCCTTTGTCTCTCGGTTTATCCGGTACCCTTTGTCTCTCGGTTTATCCGTTGTCCTTTGTCTCTCGGTTTATCCGGTGTCCTTTGTCTCTCGGTTTATCCGGTACCCTTTATCTCTCGGTTTAACCGGTGTCCTTTGTCTCTCGGTTTATCCGGTGTCCTTTGTCTCTCGGTTTATCCGGTGTCCTTTGTCTCTCGGTTTATCCGGTGTCCTTTATCTCTCGGTTTATCCGGTGTCCTTTGTCCCTCGGTTGATCCGGTGTCCTTTATCTCTCGGTTTATCCGGTGTCCTTTGTCTCTCGGTTTATCCGGTGTCCTTTGTCTCTTGGTTTATCCGGTGTCCTTTTGTCTCTCGGTTTATCCGGTGTCCTTTGTCCCTCGGTTTAACCGGTGTCCTTTATCTCTCGGTTTATCCGGTGTCCTTTGTCTCTCGGTTTATCCGGTGTCCTTTGTCCCTCGGTTTATCCGGTGTCCTTTGTCTCTCGGTTTATCCGGTGTCCTTTGTCCCTCGGTTTATCCGTTGTCCTTTGTATCTCGGTTTATCCAGTATCCTTTTGTCTCTCGGTTCATCAAGTGTCACATTGGTTGTTATACCAAACACGTGGATCAAAAACTAGACACATTCCGCCCACGGTATAATGCCCCCGGGGACATATCACTGACTTTTTCATTCAGATTACAACTGCTGATCTGCTGATATTTTACATCATGAACCAGTATGTCCGTATGACGAACATTGAAATGTATCACGGCGTATTATTGCAAAAACCCAAACCATTACAAAATGAAAGGAATCGTTTACATTTTTTAATAAAATATTGATAATGTTAAACAGGATATATATCAAAAGCTATCGCATATCTTATAATGCAACGGAATTATAACAGCTATTGACTGATCAAGATAGATCAAGCCGATAACAATATGTAATGAAAATGACTACATCAGAAGATAAAAACCTTATTATCATTTTGTCAACTAGTTACTCTAACATTACATTAAGAAGTCATTAGAAATAAGGAGAGTATACTTTCGTACAGTGAAATCTAATTCTCTAAACTGATATTATTGAATAGATATGCACGTTTGTATATGTATTGCTGTAAAATGATTTATGTAATCAGAATTGTGCAATAATAATTGAATTATTTACTTTTTTATATCTCGCCATGAGCTATTATTGGACTACCAATATGCATGTATATTTAGGTCATTGCCGATCATGTACTGAAACTATGTAATATGTACATGACCTTTTGTCACACATCTGTGTGAGTGGAGAATAAAATCTTGGCAAAATCTTTTAAATATTTGTGCAAAACAAGATTTTGATGGGCGCTGAGAGACAGAAAACACCGTGTTATTCGATTGAGCTGCAGCTGAATAACTATATTGGACCTTCGACGATTACATTTCAATGCAGTAGATGCGAGTCGACATTCTATCTTTGCTTACCATGGGCTAAAGCCACGCATCTCTAACATAGACATGTAACTCTTGGGACTGCCCTTTTATCTGGGCGACCTAGTTAGATTCCTGGATAGAGCATGGAAAAGTATGGGGTTCACCTGCTCGATATCACAGGTTTTCTCAGGGTACTCGGTTTCATCACACACACAAAAATCCTTTGTCAACATGCGTGATTAATATAGATTCAAGTAACTCGATATCGCAATGATTCTAAAATAAATAAAGATAATCATGATAATAATGTTTTGTAACAACAAAAAGTAATACATTTATACAGAAGCCGGATTTCCGGACCAGCAGTTCCGACATCAAATAATCGTATACTGCAGCCAACTTTTGCAGTTTTTATAAACAAAGCTTCAACGTTTCAAATTATATTTAAAAAGTCAAAACACTGAGAATTATTGTATCATTTACATACGATGTTGTTATATGAGTTATTCTGAGAGACATTTTATTTTATTAAATAAAATTGGTTGAATATGCCTGATATCAGGCCTCATTAACCACAGGGACTTGCTGCATATATATAAATAAGGACCAAGTGCGGTGAATTCTTACTAGGCCCCTGTGACAGACATACACACATATATATTTGTCTTATTTACGTAGTAAACAAGGTCACCACACCATTCATTTTGACGAAACTTCCCCTTATAGTGGAGCCGTAATCCGAAATCGTTTGTGGTAGACGGCGGTAAAACAGTGTGAAGGAAGTCAATCGTGAAAAGTGTGAGCAACTTAGTTTTATACGACAAGTATATTGGGGTATGATGACAATGCATTATCAAAGTATGTTTAACCACACAGGTATACATTGCAAAGGTAGGCTGTAAGGAAAACAACATACTTCTGTAATGTATTACAGAATGTTTCACACAAGTGTGAATACAATGTTAGGTGTCACAAAAAGTAATCGCTATATTTTGGATGGGGTTGGGGAACGTGGGGTTGGCTGTGGGGGTGGGGGGTATTAATAATAGTGAAAACATTTAAACATTGGAGTACAAACCTTGTGGTTGAACATTTGAGTCCAGGTGACCGCTCTCCACTTCACCGTCCCGACCCCCGGGGAGGAGGGTGTCAGTAGCCATCGGCGACGTGTGCTCGAAATCAGACATTTTGTGTCGCTAAACGTATTCAGAATACACCTGTACAGCTTAATATAAAACACACACACCGAGTTTCCGAAACTGTAAATATGATTTTCCTCATCCGTGATGGATTTTCCACTCCGCCAGCGTTCTTTAGAATTTATATTCACATCCTATTGTATATCCATTTTTCATTCAAACATTTCCCAGCTGGAATTCACATCTCTTCGAGACATCCATTTAAATAAGGGAATTCCAAGAATATTGTTATGAATACAAAATTTAGGCCAATTCACAATTTAATTACATGTATTGCACTTCCATCAGAGACAGTCCTGAAGATGAGCTGTCATCGTTGTTCCAGCATCCCTCCAGCCTATAGAGATCTGCTGCTCCGCACTAGATCCAAACGAAAATAACTAGTTTGCGCTGTGTACAGCTTCTGGTTATATTTACGCCCAAGTAGCAATATATGTACATATGGACATGTGTTCCCTGAACTCTGTACAGGTACAGTATTATACTCAATATTACCTTAGCGAGTTTGTTTAGCTACACAGGTATGCCAGGTAAACCCGAGATGGGATAACACCCCCGTGATTTTGTTCAGGAAATTTGAAACTGTATAATGTTCCGGCTCGTCTCTATTTTAACACACATAACTCACAACAGACTTAACTATGCTTGAAATGTGATTGATTCGATATTCATAACCTGATCTCGATTACTTACGCACTAGATTAGAATTCTTACATAAAATTAGAGCAGATAAAATGAAATCGTTTAGAATTATTGAAGTAACATTTAAAATGATCTTAAACTATTACAGTTTCCACCAGTGACTATATATTACCGCCGTAATATCATATTCAGTATGCGACATGACCTTAGTCTCCTCGCGTGTTCCGTTTGTAAAGACCTTTCTCAGCTTCCGTGTGAATCAGAAGGCCATGGATAATGGGCAAGGCTCCACAAGTAAGATTCACCAGAATGTACGATGTAAGAGCAGTCTTTTCAATCAGCTAAGAGAGTAAAACACTCAGGCCCACACTATCTTCGTCAGCACACAAACGAATGTCAACAACAACATATCTCAGCTCGTGTCATTTCTCTACTAAACAAAAAAAAAAAAATGCGAATATACACAACACACACCTAGACCACAATATGTAGTAAGTATAAATCAAGTATTAATGGAACCTCCCCCTACAACATATCAGGTAAATCGGTAAAGCTGGGCCGGTAGCGCTACGGTCATACCTGCAGGCGACAAATCTGACACCAAACATATCCCCTTGGCGACGAGAGATGTAGCGATATGCCCTCACCTGTGGGATGGTGTGAAATTAGATCATCATCGTTCTCTATCGGTGATATCATCGTCATTATATTTCGTTTAGTCTTTTGATTGTGATCGGACCTTGGCTATTATACAGCAAAACCATTGTTGTAAGTTAGCGCCTTTCAGGGCCTGTGAATATGGTATTGTTTGGCCTTTGTTGTGTTCTGACCAGTTCAGCTGGTCAGTGGTCATGGGTTGATAATTAATTTCATTTAACAAACAGATGATCGAGTGCTGGTGTACATATACCTCCGCTCTGGGGACAGTAGACACGATTACAATTAGCTATATACTGGAGTGTCATACAGTGGTGACCAAGTTGGTATTATTACTCGTGTGTGGTATAAATATGGAACACAATTAAAATTTTTGCTGTTTTTTAAACATATGAATCAGTTATTTATCCATATCCTCTCTTGCATGTAATTTGATAAAGTGTATTGTAGATTGAGGACACTTTTAAGTTTTAAATCTTTAAGTTTATGATTACAATCTCAACAGGTGGAATCAAATAAATTAGTGAACCAAATTCTAAATAGTATATATATGCAGATACTGTAGACATCGCAAATCACCAGGGGAATATTTATTCGTGCGCAAGATTTACGTTTTCGATATTCAAGTAAAGTGTTCATGCCTGAAGGGGCCTAGACACAGTAAATATTGTTTATACATACAATGTCTTCAAAATTGCAAAAAGCAACACCAGTTCAGAATAAACACATTTCATTCCAAATTAGTTAAACAATGTGCTAAGTGTCCGTTTTCTGTAGTTAAACGTTTGCTTGTGCCGATTCTGAATTTCTGCATTTTGTGCAAATCATCACCGAATATATCTAGAATGACGTAAGAGCTATATATGGCAAGTTTATATTCAATGTACGATATGCAAGTGATCGTTTAATGATTAAAAAAAAAAAGTAGTCACCACTCGCAAAATAAAATGTATATACATGTATTGAAACTATCAAATTTCACACATGTGCCTCCAAATCATATTTCTAGTTTCTATGACTCAATTGACAGCCTGACCAGGAAAGTACAAGTGTACTTGCCTAAACATCCTGGCATACAAGCTTTATTATTTGATAGGTTGACGATGTATATCGAAAGCGAGGCTATATCAACCAAACATATTGACTGCGGGACAGTTCCTCACGAGAAGCTGTTCCTGTCTCTTGTTTGACGTTATTCAAACGATTTTACTCTTTTGCAAAGATATTTTAGGATGTGTCTATTCCAAAATTGTCGTCCCTCTGTTTTGTTGTAGACTTCGGTGTTTATTTCTTTCCAACACGTTTTTTTCGGCCAAGTTGTTTACATCAGAGCATGTTTTCGCATTGCATTATGGGATTCGGGATTCAAATACGGGAGCCCCATTCGCATGTTAGATTGCCAGGCTGACGAGCTAGATTTGAGGATTTCCATATGAATATATTGTGTAATTACCCATTTGTTGGAGCTCAACGTTACGTGGAATAGTTTAGGATAACGGAAATATTAAAGTGCATGGTTTCAATTTTATCACAATTTTCACTTGCTTCAGTGGTGGTCACATTTAATTCAAATTTCTGCTATTTGGTAATGTATCTTTTGTGAGATCCTGATGAAGTTACATAAAGTATTATATTCATCTACGATCCAAATGCCAAAATAGATGCATGTCAAATATTGGTATAAAGATTTTTCCTGACTACTCCACAAAATACCTGTTTGAAAAATTCAAATAAAGTTATGATTTATAATCACATAATTAAAATAATATAAGGAGTCCGAGCAGTAGCTACTTTCAGTAAAATTGAAATTGACTACTCCTTATAATTGCCAGATAAGAACATTCACCGGCGTTATTCCAACCCTGGTTGTGATACACAAAAACCTGTTTACTCAACCACATGTTTATTGAAAATAAGATTTTGTGCTCCACATTCGATCCGTAGCCTGATTCATGTCTAATTAATTAAGTATTTACCAATTATAGGTTCGATATGGTTTCCCCACAAACATTGGGAGTCAATTTTAGATCTAACAGCATCACACAATGTTTGGAAGAAGATTTCCAGATTCTTTACACCGCCTTAGGGACAGCTTTTATCCTTCCTTCCCCGTCACACCGGCCATGTTTTAATGTGTCTTGGTGATGTCTGTTTGTCACCCCATTTATCATACAGCCACGAGTAAAAACATCGATTCTGTAGCTGCCTCAAGATTTCCCGTATTTATCAGTGTTGATGAGAGCGCGAGGGCATCCCTAATAGGAATGCACGAGGAAAATTAATGAGAAAGGTTCAAGAATGCTTTCCTTCTCAATCCGACGGCAAATTAACACACATTGAAATGGAACAATGTTATATAGAAGCTACATGTGTATCAACAAACACATACACTTTTTTCTCGTAATGTTAATTAATTTGCTATTGGAATTGCTTTCTTGTCACTCTTCGCCATGGTCGTGGTTACGTATGTAATTAGTTGACAGTATTCGTTCTTGCCACTGACTGTATCTTGATAGATGTCTGCAAAACCAATCACCTTGATTGCATCTGAAAAAGTAAGTATCTGAAAAGTTAGAAAAGTATTCTGGAAACCTAGTCTGTTGAACACATTGTTTTAAGGCATGTGTTCTCTGTTCACAACACCATGTTTCTGGAATGTGACAACCTGGATTTGATTTTGATTTGCATGGCGAGAGTTATCGATAGGCAAAAGACGCTATCCCTTCCGGACCATAGAAGATCTTATTCTCCATGTAATTTTTCATTGATCTTCATAAAAAAAACTATATTTGTGATTGTGTTTTGTCCTGGTTTTGTCGATGTTGAGTTAGGATTGCAGGTTATTGTTATTCCCTGTTTTATATTTTGTATATTGTTTTGTTGATATGATGTCACATGATGACAATACGCACCAATACCACGCATGTTTCACAGTCTTTATATCACCCGGTCTGTTTCGAGGCCTAAGATCCCAACATACAATATGTCGGGGCACGATAAGGCGGTCTTTGTGCATTGTGCATGCTCATTCGACAGCTCGAAACTATGCTTTATGAAACTTACAGTTAAAGCGACCATTGTTTTCATTTACAAAAGATCAATAGATAATTAGAAATAATGTTGATTATTTAAATGGTCGAGATAGCGTAGATTTATCTTTTATTGACGGCAAAAAATGTAACTGGTAATTAAGATCAATACATTGATTATACACGCGCAATGTCGTCAAATTACCGTTACACATTCTAAATTCATCAACATGCGGGAATTTCAAAATGTAAGCTGAAAAAACAAACTGGCATATCGCCATGAAAAGGGGAGAAAACTCGATAAAGTTCATGCTTTAATTTTTATGTTATGCTTTTACCAATACAGTGTTTGCTAAGATGAAGTGAATCTGGCTCAAAATGAGAAAGGAACTGTTAGGGAGTAAATATATCAATATATAATTTAATGATATTTATAGACTATATAGTAAAGTATATACTAAAATATGAATATAAAATCATGAAGTTGAAGGAGGTGATATTACAGGGTCTAGACATACATATAACAGATATCTTGTTTAAAACATCTCCATAGACACACGTTTATCACTGCAATTTATCTCGGTTTTTATTTCAACAAATAAAGCAATGGCTCTGTCATCTGCTGGTATAACATAATTTTCAGTTTAAAAGATGCACAACCCAAAACGAAGGCACAGTGAGCATGTAGAGCCTAAGACACGCACTTCACTTATATCTCCATTCGGCATGTTTAGATCTTTGAGCAGAGGCCTAGAAATCTTAAACTTTACCAAGCCGGCATAATACATTAACCTCGATCCAGATAATGAAGAATAAATTAATATCAATTGAAGTTTGCAAGCAATCGCCCGCATGTGGTTTTCGCTCTTATTGAATTTAACAGGAAATACGTTTTATACCTTGTGATTAATAACGCAAATGTTTTATTTTGACGATTTAAACAAGACTTGTTAGAAGACAACATGGCGCGCCGAGAGGGTTTAAATTAGGACTTAGAATTTTAAGAAGGTCAGATGTCACGGTCACGGTCAGATTAATAACGCAAATGTAGTAACAATGGAAAGGTATTGTCAGACGGAACGCACATGTCAAATATGAACGCCGTATATTGTACGGTTAACATACACCGGCCAAAGTTAAAAGTTTCAAAAGAACATCACATGCCACACTCAAAGTGAGCAGGACGTCGCCGACGCCGGGGACATAGCAATAGGTCCTCTGGACTTCGTCCTGGCGAGCAAAACAATGGAAGCCAACGCTCCTGAGGTTTGCTGTATGCATGCATGTCACAGGGCGCAAGTTCAGAATATATCGAGGTATGATATATATATATATACTTGTATCTATATATGCATATTCAAAACTTATGCTTTATCCTAAATTGTCAAATAGGTAATTTTGATTTTAAATTATTAGTCTTCCTTGTGAATTTCCACTATATCCCCTTTGTATTGTTGATGACGTCCGAAGACTAATAATTCCATGTGATGAAAACTTAATTTAAGTTGTTATATACCTATACTTATCTTTTCCTCAATCGAAGATAACGTAACTCGGTTATTTCGACATTAAAGTACCTCTCGCTTTTCTTACAGTTACTCTAACTAAGCCCACTTCCTCCAATTTTTCAATTACAAACAGAACGCTGCAACAGTTGAGTTTGGATGACCTACATCTTCTTCTTCTACCCATCTGAGCACGAGGTAACTGGCGATTATCACATTATCCATGTGTGAAGGTACAAGAGCGTTACAGGACGAGTCCTGATTGTACCCTCGGTACATATCATCCTGGGAATCACACAATAAAATGAATTTCAGGACAGCAATGGATTCCCTGGTAGTCTACACAGATACAGCGGGAACATGCTGCATTTCATTCGCTTCCAGGCTGGATTAAATACCCTAGCTCCACCATTTAAAAAAAGAATTAGCAGCTTAATGTCCAAAATAAAATCAAGACATGAGTACGCTTTCTTGATTCCACGTTAAAACCTCACTTACCGAACGCTATTACATTCCCTATCAGCAAAAAGAATTATCATTGCTGGAAATCCAGAGAACATATATTGGGACATACATGTATTTCGTAAATTTCATGACTGTGACCATTGCGAAATATATAAAGATCTGATTAAAATCATCTTTGTTGAGTTGATAAGATTTTTTAACAGACTACTTGGATACCCATGCGAGCAAACTGTGACCCTTCCTTGGCCTACCTGCCTATTTATTTATTTATTTACTATTGAAGAGCTCAGAAAGGTGATAAAACACTTCTCTATATTGATGAACTGTCTTTAATTATAAAAAGACTAACTTGATTGGATGTACATTATATATACTACGATAACTTGTCTCCTGATTTTTGTAACTTTTAATAAATAACTAACTCGACTGAAATATATATCATAAACAACAACTAATCGTTGCATAATCTCTATATATGCCTTCCTTACGCATTGGTGTTTCTGAGGGATCAAACTTTCGTAACGAAATTTCAAATGAATCAAGCAGGTACATTTAATTTTATATTTCGTTAACAATTAGTTGACATATAAAAAATTTCGCGTGGAATCTGCAGTACCGGATCAAACTGGTATTTGTGTTAGATCCTTACGGCATTAGTTGACAAGAACACTCCCTTAATGCATTAGGAAAAACATGCGTCGGAAAGCTGGCAAGACGAATTGCTAGACAGCTCCTAATTGATTGGTGCGAGTAACCAACGAAATAGCCATTTCCCAATCCATTTGTCGTTAAAGCAATATGTTCATTTATTGGAGAAACTGCGGAAGCGTTACAACAACTATGATGTTTTCCTAATTTGTTCCCGTTTTTGTCTTTCGAAAAAGCTGTCACGTTTATTTTGGCGTCCAGGATGATTAATCTTTCGTAAAAGAGGATGATTATTTTTAAGGCAACTCAAGACAGTATAAAGAGTGAAATTTCACAAAAAATGTCAGTTATGTAACGCCGTTAGAAGTACGTGCTGACTTCAAATTTGATGGCGTGCACAAAATGATTTAACCATATTAGTTCTGATCAATCAGTGTCAGACTTTTATCCGATAGCCTCTGAAAAAAATATGTTGAAGATATTTGCACTCCAGCTGCTGTGAGGATAAGTTCAAAACAAATAATTACGTATATGTGAACAAGACAAAGGTTTTGAAGAGAGCTGCTTGAAATAACAATTCTCCCCAGCGAAGAGCGTACTTACGGCAATAGAAAAAAATATGTTCATATGTTTTATAGGAATGTGTTCACTTACAGGTGTTTAGTAATCGAATCAATGAGAACCTAATTTTGCTTAAGTAGTTAAAGGGCTATCATAAACATTTTTCTTCAATTTTTTTCTTCAAGGTTATCCGTGGGTTATGTAATCAGATTCATGTTAGACGGCTTGACATTCGAAATATAAGATACAAGGTGACATTTTCATTTCTAAATATAACATGTACTGGTAACAATGACTACCCGAAAGTAATTGAGAGTAAAATTGGTTGGGGTTATCAATACGGTCACTGTCTCAAGATGTCATTAAAACGTCGAAGTTATCATTGACGCAGTCGTTCTGTCAAAATTGATATCCCATGAACTACCGGTATACAAGCTTCTCTAATATATATTGTAATAGTAGTTTAGTTGCGACTTGGCATGTGACTAGCATGTTAGGTCAAATAGCTAATAATTCAACATTTCGTTTTGACAGACCAAGTGAGTGTCACTGAATGTGTACATTAATCAGTCAAAAGAGGAGGAGTATGACTTATATCTAGACTTTCTTCTTGACCCATGGTATTCATATATGTAAATATGTCACATTATACCATATCATGTCCGAACAACAATACAAAATATCTTAACAGTTGAAGCAACTTGTTTCTCATGGTCGAAAAGTTATTTAAGTTTACAATAGTGATGCAATGCTATTTTCAAACTTTATCATATTGGAAAGCTCTTTCGTAATATAATTATTATTTAACAAGCATTTGAAATATTTGTAATATATATCTCTGAAAATCTGAGAAAGCTATTGTTTTATATAACCAAGGGAATGGAAGCGAGACCTTGTGGCTGGAGATGACACATAAACATAACTCTTTAAATATTTCATTGACCTTGTCGATAATGTATAAACCTCTGAGATTGACACCATAACCTTGTTTCACCATGACAACATGACAAATTTGACCTTTTACTACATAATAGTATAGCGAATAGTAATGAATTACAACATTAATGCATATCACATCATTGTTTTAGTACTTCCCTTTAGTTACCTGCTCGATAATGGTATCATGCAAATGAGACATTTGACATCAGCCGTCTCCTCAGATACGAGTATTGTCAAATTACCTATTAGAGGAAATATGTCAAAAAGCCCATACAGTTAGTATAACGCATTGTACTTCCTATAGATTGGCGTGTTTTCATCACTTTCGTTTACAGAATATCTAACATGGTGAATATATAATGCACAATTTCCTAGACTCGTCTAAATTTACGATGAGTTGAAATGTCGATATTTTACTTTGTCCTGTAGATGAGATTGTTTGAAGAAGATATAAGTTAACTTAAAGAATAAATTTAAATTCTTCACACTCATCTTTTGATCACTTACACTTAATACATATCTAAGTGCCTCTGTTGACAACAAATACAACCTCAGTTATCTTTGAAAGACACAAGGAAATTTTCAGCCGTAGAGCGTTATCTAAACAAAATGTGGCTGGACAATGCAATCTGAAAGGGATATTGGCTGTTGCCAAATCCTATGCATTTCTTTTGGTGGTTGAAAAAATTGCATCATCAGAAAACCAGTTATTACCAATCCAAAACTTGTCAGTAAGTAGCAGCTATTTGGAACATTCGTACACATTCAATAACATCATCCTTTTCAATAGATAAATAAATAGATAAATACAACTGGTTGAAATCACGGCCCAGCTTTTCAAGTGCATGTCTCTATATACATAACATCCAGTTTCAGGGAAATAATATACTGTCTGCATCTTACTTCAAAGTAAGGGCGATCAAGAATTGCCATCGCAAAATCGAGATTTTTCTTGGGGTCCCTCTGACAGTTTTTGTAATCCTTATACACAGACCTGCGGTTCTGCAAAATTCACAATCATTTACGAGTGATGGCTTGTGATGTTATTGAGAGCATTTGTTTATTAGTGATAACAGCAAGTGTCTGGCAGTAGAAAAATGGAATCATTGGGGAGTCTGTTCAAGATATTAGATTAGCTTTATGTACATACTTTCTGTAAATGTCCTTTAAAGATTCTTATCCGTGACCAGACAGATATGATTTCGATGGGAAGACAGGCAGAATTTTTTATTCTCGTGTCAGAGATTTGTATGTAAAGTATGCATATGTATTTGTATAAGGCAGAATGGAAAATGGTGTTTTGGTGGAAACTGCTGACCCTGACGATTGAAATCGTATGTATAGAGAATATTGATTCATGTTCTCATCTATAATTAAAGAAATATCTGTCTTTGACGAAAGAAGAGTCACGGCCTCGAGTCTGATGTAGACATACACTCAGGCACAGTTGTAATTATAGTCAAGTCCTGTGTAATTGAAGAACCAACTGCGAGATAAATATTCCTGACTATTGTGGTATTATGGTAATTAGTCAAGAACGATGAACGGAGAAAAATAGCCGGAATACTTGAGTACAACCGCAAAGGTTAATGCTCTGTGTAAATGCAAAAAACAACCTTATTTTCAACAGACGACCATTATGATGTCAAAAAGTGTGTACATGTATGTAGAATGAGCCCTGAATCAGAGAATATTTAATACTTTATTGCTAGGCAGGACTTCGAAACTCGAGAGTCAGTGTAAATGAAGACTCTCCGTCAACCGCAAGCAATCCGATTACAGATGTACGCACATGTAGTCATCAGATGTGATCATGATGGATGTTTAGATGTCCTCATAATAGGATATTACCTGTATCGATCCCTTCTATATTAGTACCAGCTTATATTTAATATCTCGTTCGTTGATACCAAGCAAATAATTTTCAGACATGTCAGCGAAATTATTGTATGAATATTCAGTCTAATAGTACATTATAGACTCTTATGGAATATTAAAATCCATCAATGTTATTTTGAAATAAAATGTTACTTTCAATTAAATTTCAGTGATAAATAACGGTAAATTACTGTAATTATTACGGTAAGTTTTTCACAAACATGTTATCCGACATTATGAATTAACAAAAAAAAAAAAAAAAAAAACACCAGAAAGAGAATATCGCCTAAATTCGTTACAATGAAGGCACTTGTTATGTTTTTTTAATTTAACCAAAATTGCGAAACAAGTTATCATCTTATTTTGATCACTATTGTTGACCAGGATGGAAGCGCCGAAGGGGTCTTTGACTGGGAGAATTCCGGAGTACCCGGAAAAAACCAACGTGGTCGAGCAGGTGAGCCGTAGCTTTTTCAAGTCCGATCAGGGAATCGAACCCCGGTCGCCCAGATGAAAGGCAGGACTGTTACCACTGTGTCACCCAATCATCCAATGACGGCAATTAATAACACAACTGTTGATTAACATGGAGACTTTTGAAAATAAACAAGAAGGAAGTGGAAGGAATGGCAAGCATCTCTTGCTCATTTGACAACGACCGCGAAGGTTATGTAACGTTCTCAATATAAGAACCAGGGAAGTGACAAAGGAACCACATGCCATGTAAATAGAGAATAGACCACGTTCAACAAATATCTTCAAATTTGCACAACACTGGTCATGAAATATACCCAAATATTTGTCTGGACATGTTGTTTCTCAAAAAAATAAATAATTTGCTGTAGATGCTAACAGTTTCTTCTGTGTAGTTACTTTGTGGTAAGAGGCAGGAGCGAATAATTAATAAGTCACACAAACCTGAAATATAGCCATGCCGTTATCCTCACAAGTGTCGTAGAAACACTGAATCTACTTTGACCTTGAAATGCAAATGGAGGTTATGAATAATATCACACAGATATGGTATCAAGGGAGGCATTTCAATGAATAAAAATGTTCCTACTTGTGAACATAACGGCATGGTTATTTTGTAGAATATATGGAAAACACAAGAGCTAATTGTATTCTCTGGAAACATGCATTTTTCGCATGTTTTGTCGAAATGTACAAAAGCTTAACAAATTACATGTCAACAGCAATGCCCATAGCCAGTCACGATGAACTAACAATGGATGTAGCTGCTTCTGTTAAATTTCAGGATAGTAGTGATTTATAGACTTGATAATTATCACTGGAATTACTATGTACAATATTTAATGTACATGACCCATGAAGGGACTATTACTGATTACATCTGATAAATAGTGAGATGCGTTTGGTAGTAATACACGAGCTTATACCATACATTCAATCAAATTGGTGCAGTATACACGAAATTCTGTGCAAATGGTGCAGTATACACGAAATTCAGTGCAAATGGTGCAGTATACACGAAATTCTGTGCAAATGGTGCAGTATACACGAAATTCAGTGCAAATGGTGCAGTATACACGAAATTCAGTCCAAATGGTGCAGTATACACGATATTCAATCGAAATGGAGCAGTATACACGAAATTCAGTCCAAATGGTGCAGTATACACGAAATTCAATGCAAATGGTGCAGTATACACGAAGTTCAGTCCAAATGGTGCAGTATACACGAAATTCAGTCCAAATGGTGCAGTATACACGAAGTTCAGTCCAAATGGTGCAGTATACACGAAGTTCAGTCCAAATGGTGCAGTATACACGAAATTCAGTCCAAATGGTGCAGTATACACGAAGTTCAGTCCAAATGGTGCAGTATACACGAAATTCAGTCCAAATGGTGCAGTATACACGAAGTTCAGTCCAAATGGTGCAGTATACACGAAGTTCAGTCCAAATGGTGCAGTATACACGAAGTTCAGTCCAAATGGTGCAGTATACACGAAGTTCAGTCCAAATGGTGCAGTATACACGAAGTTCAGTCCAAATGGTGCAGTATACACGATATTTGTTCTAGTGGTATCATTCAGAGTTACGGTTCTTGATGGTCAAAGGTCAATCCTGTCAACCTCATTATTAAGACCAACCCGCTATTTAGATCACTTTAACTCAGACCCCCAGGTGGTTGTGATAGCTGTTCCACTGTATCTGATAAAGGTGTTTAAACCACTGTTTTCTTCGATAGTTATTTGTTAACAATGTTAAACATGTAAATCCTAATTGAGTAACGTGGATGCGAGCAACGGGGCCGCGGAATCGTAGAGTTTTTCATTCTTGTAAGGCTTACGGAACTGTATTGTTAGTATTGTGCTCTGATTTAAGTACTTACAAAACATGGCTACGGGCACTTTCACATTAAAGGGAAGCCTTGAAATGAGGAATTTAACAGTTGTAGTCGCTTTAAATTTACATTCCGCAATTACACCATTATGTCGATCATAAATCATTCCGAAGGTTTTCTTCTGTCCTTGCATATAGAATCATATGTTAAAACTGTATGTTGGAAGAGGTGATAGTATCCTAGAAATGGACAATTTCAACAGGGAGTGTATATTGAGGTAAGCGAGTAAGGAGTCTGTGTCTGCAGTACAGCTGTTATAGGGTTATAGACATAGTCAATAGAGCAGGTGATTGGGACAGCCCTACCTACCAAACCTATATCTCTTCATAGAAGCCGCATGCTGGGTATGATTTAATGAAGAATATAACATTGCTGTTACTTCCTGATCTTGGTAGAGTATCGGTGTAAATTCAATTTTTCGAAATTCTGTTCCCTCTTTGAGGAATGAGTTTATATAGGCAATACGAGGGTGCAAGACGGCTTGGGTGTAACCAGAAGACGGTATGTCAGTTATGGCAACGTTTTAATGCTGCCAATTCAACATCCGCCCGGCCAAGAAGCGGCTGATCACGAATAACCACCCCTCGTGAAGACCGTCTAATACGGCTGCGGCATTTGTGGAATGTGCAATGAAGGGAGGTAGCGAGTATGGCGACGTCGGAATGAACGCTTCGTAGACTGTTGTGTAGTAAGATTTGACAGATTTGTTGGGGTAGTGTGGTGATCTGGAGTGGCATATCCGGCGGAAATCGAACCAGATTAGTAATTGTCAATGGCAATTGAAATGCAATTTGGTATCGGGTTGCTTTTTAGCACCTGTCGCCGTTCCGATTTAACGGCGTCATAAAGCTTGTCTATTTTGCATCATGGTAATGTGACACCCCGCACCAGTCACATAACCAGGGCCTTCTTACAGCAGAACAATGTTCAAGTTTTTGATCGGCCTTCGAAATCTACTGATTTGAACCCAATAGAGCACATCTGGGATGCTCTGCGAAGATGAGTACGGCGTCGGCCAAATCCTCCCTCAAGCTTACAGGAACTGGCGCATGTATAAAACGAGAAATAGAACGCCATCCTCGCTCTACTATTGGACGATATACAGGCTCTAAGGGCCGACTTTGTAATGCTAAGGTCCTAGCCAATGGTGGTCACACACGTTACTAGCACCATTCTTACAGACGTGTTCGCCACATGGTTTGTGCATCACACAAAATCACCGAAAAATAACGGATTTTGGTCGGCATTTAAGCGTCTTTAAACAGACATTTTACTTTAACATTTGGCTCCTCATTTACTATATTTCGATAAAACCTGACATAGCTACTGTCGTTTTAAACCTTGATAATCTTTTTATTTGCTAAATGTATAATGAATGTCATGGAAATTGTGCCATTGTGTGTTGGAATTGCGTATTAGAATTGTGACATTGCCTTAGCATTACGTATTAACACTGACATTGTGTTGGTATTACGTATTAACGTTGTGACATTGTGTTGGAATTGCGTATTAAAATTGTGACATTGTGTTGGCATTACGTATTAACACTGACATTGTGGTTGGTATTACGTATTAACGTTGTGACATTGTGTTGGCATTACGTATTTACAATGTGACATTGTGTTTGCATTACGTATTTAGTGTGACATTGTGTTGGCATTTCGTATTAACGTTGTGACATTGTGTTGGCATTACGTATTTACAGTGTGACATTGTATTGGCATTACGTATTTACAATGTTACATTGTGTTGGCATTACGTATTTACAGTGTGACATTGTGTTGGCATTACGTATTAACAGTGTGACATTGTGTTGGTATAACGTATTTACAGTGTGACATTGTATTGGCATTACGTATTTACAGTGTGACATTGTGTTGGAATTACGTATTAATACTGTGACATTGTGTTGGCATTACGTATGAACATTGTGACATTGTGTTGGCGTAACATAATAACATTGCGACATTGTGTTGGCATTACGTATTAACACTGTGACATTGTTTTGGTATCACGTATTAACGTTGTGCCATTGTGTTGGCATTACGTATTAACGTTGTGACATTGTGGTTGGCATTACGTATTAACGTTGTGACATTGTGTTGGTATTACGTATTTATACTGTGACATTGTGTTGGCATTACTTATTAACATTGTGACATTGTGTTGGCATTACGTATTAACGTTGTGGCATTGTGTTGGCATCACGTATTAACGTTGTGACATTGTGTTGGCATTACTTATTTACAGTGTGACATTGTGTTGGCATTACGTATTAATACTGTGACATTGTGTTGGCATTACGTATTAACGTTGTGACATTGTGTTGGCATCACGTATTAACACTGTGGCATTGTGTTGGCATCACGTATTAACACTGTGACATTATGTTGGCATTAAGTTCTAACACTCTGCATTGTATTTACATTATGTTTTGACATTGTAAATGTCAGATGACTGTAGCTTGTTTGATAAAAACACTCAGGAAATAGCGACACACAAACGATATCCTAAGTCTAACACAAAATCGATAAAAGATGACAAATACTTAACAAACTATATACTTACACGGATACACATAGAAAGGTACGAGTAAAATAAGACCAGAGGTTCCGGAAGACATGCGTCTTCTGATTTATCGACAAGATTCTCCGTGTAAATTAAGGTCCAATCCGGGATTAAGTCACATCCTGAAAATGAGAGCTAGGTCGATATTGAAACAACCAAACATAACAATCAACATCAGACATTAAAAAACAAAAGGAAATATTATGTAAAAAAAAAAAAATAAGATGTCGACAACTTTCCCTTTAATCTTAATCAATCTTTAACTCTCGAAAAACCTTTTGCTGTTAATAACAAGTCGTCGAATATCGAATAAACCGGGGTATGTATGAACTGCACGATATGGGGAAGCAGGGATGTTACTATCTAGAAATGTGACGTTAACAATAAGTAAACTGAAATCTGTAAGCTCTTCCTGTTGTTACGTTTTAAGCAAAATATCGAGGTAGCCAGTCGACTTTGAAGAACAGGTAGTGCCCTTTGTTTCCAGTGCTTTCTATATCCGATCGACATGGCCAATATTTAAATAACTATGCAATAAATAAACGAAACTTCCATCATACTTTTGTACATCGTAGGTACTACTAGTATTGTGCAATACATGCGCATTCCCTTGTGCAGATGTTGACTACTGACAGACAATATAACACAAGGCTACGATTGGAGGGACGCAGGTTGATACTGCCGAGGGGAATTTAATGGTCAACATCATGATCTCATTTGGAATCATTCTGTTTCTTTGTGCGATTTAAAGTCAGACATGTTATTAGCTTATCTATACGTCTGTATGCCAAAACCCTAGTTTTCTTTCTGTGAATGTGACTGAACCTGTATTTGATCTAGATATGCATGGCGGGTGCTGTCAATGAAACTGAAGACGTTTACCCTACCGGAACACGTGGTCTTTCTTATTCTCATTGTAACTATCTACTAAGTCCTTGCAAAAACTGTAATTTTTGTTAGTATTTAGCCCTTATTTTGTCGGAATTTTTTTCACAATATAGCCCCACTTTGTGGTAATTTCCAGATTATTTTTTCACTTACAATATCTATATGTACTTAGATGATGAGAGTGACAGACAATGACGTTGTAATCAAAACAATCACAGCTTCTGTTGGCATTATTACACGTGTTTATATAATATTACACTTGTTTATATAATATTACACGTGTTTATATAATGGTACACGTGTTTATATAATGGTGCACGTGTTTATATAATGATACACGTGTTTATATAATAAAAGTTACCACTCTATGACTACGTCACTATATAACCTTACCAACAGTAGCTGAACACTGCCATCTTATAACCTGCCAAACGGCGAATTAATTATGTTCCAAGTGAAGCACACCGCAGTGGCGGGGAAAATATTAAATACACATTTTACTTTTGAAAAACTAGACGTACAGTTTATATTTTGTATTTTTATAATGTTAATTTCCATTAAATATATTTGTATTACATTTGAGTATTCTTGGCTTATTTTTTTTTTATATCTATGCTCTGTTTTTTACGTGGAGCAACATAGTAGAGCTGTTAACAGAGTCACAGCCGAGAAAGGCACGGGACATTGAATTCCGTTAATCAAAGTTTTACCTTTGTCCAGTTCGCATTATCAGCCCTTAACTGCCAACTGAAAGCAGTTCAATGCTTAATTACTCCTGTTTCACGTGTTAATATAATATGACTCATGTTTATATATCATACATGTACATGCGAATACTTTTATTTACACTTCAATATAAAAAAATGTTTACTGCAGAAAATTCACAACTTATGGTTGTGCGAAAATAAATACCTTTGAACTAGGTCCGACTTGATCAACCACGAAATATAAGTGGTTTGAATTATATTCTTTTGTGCTCATTTGTCATGTTCTACACTAGGTCATCACGTAAATGGATACGTTCTTAATCCTATAAAACCGTGAAACAAAATTGAGGATGTCGCTAGCTTCATTACCTTCTTGGTGAAGATTTTTTAAATATTGTAAATGAATAAATAAATTACAATACCAACTTTTCCGCAAACGAGTTTCACAAAAATAATCATTGAGCGGTAGAGCGTGTTTTGTTACAGGGAAGCTAACTCGAATACATGTAAGCTGTTAGTGTTGTAAGAGTTGTCTACCTTCGTACATCGTGTAATATGAACGGTGTTCATGGACCAGGAATATGTGGTAAGCATGTGTTATGTGACAAAAAGAATTTAAAGAAGTCACTACACAACTAGTTTGTCAAAAATGTCATCACAACATTACATTATCTTTACGTCACTGAGGCTTCGAATATATAATTAGTATCATTATCATCATATATCAATGATGATTTATAATTAAAAATATACACGGGTTTACTTCATCTTTACATCTCATTGTCAATTAGTTCAGAGACGCCAGTTTGGAATTACATTTTTGATTCCGTTGTTGTTTTCAAGTTAGTGTCAATTTGTGTAGCCTAATACACAGAATGGTCCAGCTCCTGCTGACTCATTATATAAGTCAATGATAGAGACCATTCATAGCTTTACTGTTACCTTCAAGCAATCATTGGTGCTGTATTGATAACAACACTAATTTGACGTAATCACAGTTATATGTATGAGAGGTTATAATGACCTGGGGGAAGCGACTTAACTCGGAGATGACCAAGGTATGGCGGACCATCGATGAAGCAGAAGACGCTTACTGTTCCGAATCCTCTGGTCCTATTCCCCTGGTACTTTTGTGTCTAAATGTTCATTCGTTTTGCCGATTTTGAGTAAGCATGATGGCTTCTTTCTAAACAAGGTGTTATCTATGATCTTTTACACATCTGTGTAAGAAGTATATAACTTACAAACACTTAACATAAATATAGATTACAAATACCACTCTGACTTAACATGAATATAGATTACAAACACAACTCTGACTTAACATAAATATAGATTACAAATACCTCTCTGACAAAATCTAAATATAGATTACAAACACCACTCTGACTTAACATAAATATTAATTACTAACACCACTCTGACTTAACATAAATATAGATTACAAATACCACTCTGACAAAATCTAAATATAGATTACAAACACCACTCTGACTTAACATAAATATAGATTACAAACACCACTCTGACTTAACATAAATATAGATTACAAATACCACTCTGACTTAACATCAACATAAATTACAAACACCACTCTGACTTAACATCAACATAGATTACAAACACCACTCTGACTTAACATAAATATAGATTACAAGCACCACTCTGACTTAACATAAATACAAATTACAAATACCACTCTAACTTAACATAAATATTAATTACTAACACCACTCTGACTTAACATAAATATAGATTACAAACAAAACTCTGACTTAACATAAATATTAATTACTAACACCACTCTGACCCAACATAAATACAAATTACAAATACCACTCTAACTTAACATAAATATTCATTACAAACACCACTCTGAACTAAGATAAATGATATACATGTAATGCATAATTAGAAGTTGAGATGCTAACAGTATTGTTTGAAGTATACATACTATCAACAACATCAAAATAGGCTCTGTTTACCGTGCGACCCAGCTCATTTAATTCAGATTTCTTGGACCAACAGGAAATGGAGCACTTTATGTTTCAATGAAAAATAGCAGTTAAAATAGATAAACCAGTGTTCCGTTCGTTCTCTCAAAAAGACAAAAAACATTTACAAGTAGATATAGTTCCCTCTGGGGTTTCGGACCAAAAATAGGCAGCTGATATACTGGAAGCACAACCTGCCACCATTCCAGACGTTTGTTGGTGTAGTTAATTTTCTTAATGTGAAGAAGTAAACAGGAATGTTAGAATGACGGATCGCCAAAGTACTAAGAATATTCGTCTGAACCTCTAGTTTATTCATTAATAATAATAAACTTGTCCCGTTAACGATGCAATAATACTACAAATAGTAAACGCTGATGGTGGCAGTCTCAAATATAGATGTTCGATAGAGTTAAATATTCTTATAATCAAATCAGACGAGTATTACTGTCACGACGGTAACTCCTTATATGGAAACGCACGTCATCAGGACACCTATATATAGTACTGTAGATTGAATACGGGGCATCGTCTGTCGTAAAGATCCCATATGAGATCAGAGGACGAGGACATCTAGCGGGGATAAAGATATATAAATAGCATTCTCCATTTATCATATATTGACACGCACAATCCGCGTTTAACAGTTTGAATGGGATTCTACATAAAACGCATTATGTCACTAGTTGACCTTTCTGCCGGCACGAATCGGAGAGAATCACTTGGTTTTCCTGGTGTTTTTTTTTTTGTACAAGTCGAGAAGGTTTTAAATGGTCTGTATTCGTCTTGGATCATTTGCCATTATCGCGTTTCTTCTATTTTTAAGTTTTATTGCGTCGATGTAGTTATTTCTGTATTACTAGTCGCCTTGTTGATGCTGGGATCAAAAGCAAAAAAATAAAATATCAAATTTATCAAGTTATTTGTCTAACAACACCTTTTCAAGTAAAGTAAAACATACTACTTAACCTTGGTCCGAAATATACAAACAAAAACTAGTCATAAACTTGTTACCATCTAGGTACCATCTATTGACTAATTGTATGGTAAACCACTGTGCTTGGTAGGTACCATCTATTGACTAATTGAATGGTAAATCACTGTACTTGGTAGGTACCATCTATTGACTAATTGTATGGTAAACCACTGTACTTGGTAGGTACCATCTATTGACTAATTGTATGGTAAACCACTGTGCTTGGTAGGTACCATCTAAGACTAATTGTATTGTAAACCACTGTGCTTGGTAGGTACCATCTATAGACTAATTGTATGGTAAACCACTGTACTTGGTAGGTACCATCTATAGACTAATTGTATGGTAAACCACTGTACTTGGTAGGTACCATCTATTGACTAATTGTATGGTAAACCACTGTGCTTGGTAGGTGCCATCTATAGACTAATTGTATTGTAAACCACTGTGCTTGGTAGGTACCATCTATAGACTAATTTTATGGTAAATCACTGTGCTCGGTAGGTTCCATCTATTGACTAACTGTATGGTAAACCACTGTGCTTGGTAGGTACCATCTATAGACTAATTGTATGGTAAACCACTGTGCTGGGTAGGTACCATCTATAGACTAATTGTATTGTAAACCACTGTGCTTGGTAGGTACCATCTATTGACTAATTGTATTGTAAACCACTGTGCTGGGTAGGTACCATCTATTGACTAATTGTATTGTAAACCACTGTGCTTGGTAGGTACCATCTATTGACTAATTGTATGGTAAACCACTGTGCTTGGTAGGTACCATATATAGACTAATTGTATGGTAAACCACTGTGCTTGGTAGGTACCATCTATTGACTAATTGTATTGTAAACCACTGTACTTGGTAGGTACCATCTATTGACTAATTGTATTGTTAACCACTGTATGTGACAATCACCTGTCAATGTTAGTAAGCATGGTTCTGCGCTACGTATGTCTATTGTTGTGATATTATAATTATCTATATGGATCATATTTTTGATTATTTGATAAATAAGTTATAAGTTGAAGATATTAAGTCTCATGATAAACATTGAGTTATTATCGAAGTTCACAAGAGTTTTCTCCCAAAGTAAAGATTCAGATTGGAACGAGCTGTTTTACATTTATTAATGATATTAGTCATGAATCCTAAATAAAGTTAGACCAAATATTAAAATTAATACTAAAACACATTTATTGTCCTACAATAATCCTTTCAATGGATTTATGTACAGTACTACAACAATGCATTGTGTTACTACCAGTAATCAGATATATGTATCTTTTGCAGTATAAGCAGTTGTCAATATGGCAATTTTTCGATTGACGAACATATAAACCAATTGTGATGAAATTCAAATTCAAAGGCATCGCTTTTGATATTCAAATCAAAGAACTTAATTATAGAAAAAAAAAATAAAACCGAACCAATCAGTGGTTATGATTTTGAATTTCATAGACATCACACATTGTTGAATGTTTTACTGGAAAATAACAGGAGTATCCTGCCAAAACAATCAAAGGACACAACTTCAGAACAATAGACAATGGAATTTGACAAAGACTCATACTTTCATCATACATGCAGAGCAAGGTCATGTTGAATATATTTTGAAACGGCATGTAGGGTGTATTCAGATTCTTTTATTTCTTTGTGTTTTTCAACACATCAGCGTAACCCTTATGTCTGGCCATTTCATATGTTTCTGTACCATGGCTGTTTTCGGCCGCTTTTTGGTACAAAAAGATACAAAAGCGACTGACTCATTTCAACTCTGCTTTCACATCTTTCTGTACCATACAATGGTACAAAAAGATGTGAAAAAAATGTACCATAAAAAAAAAGTGTTACAGTTTTTTTTTTCATTTCATTTTGCCAGGCTCTTGTCGGCCATCGTAGAACGCTGATGTGTTGAAAAACACAAAGAAATAAAAAAAAATCTGAAGACACCATGAAAATGTAATAAACAGCATATCTAACAGCATCTTCAATAATAACAAATGTATTTCACTCATGTGGCTTATATTTTGATATTTTTCACGAATGCGCCAATATCGAAATATTAGCCCCACTAGTAAAATATAGTTGGTTTTACTGAAGACATCGAGGAATATATATATTTTATAAGACTATTATAGAAATGCTATAATGTTTTTTCAATCATTGAACATTGAACATTGATTATCTTTAAAATAGAAATGACGACATTATACAAGTTTAATTTAATAATTTTTAGCCCCAAGGTACACCCCAATACTTACACTTATGTTTCGACTCGATTTGTGTCCTCAGACGTGATTAATACACTTTGCGACTTGTTGTGACGGTGTTATCAAACGTTTGCTATTCGGGGTCAGCCCTCATGGTGTTGGATTGAACAAAAAGATATGAAAAACTGTAACGTTTTTTCTTTGTACACTTTTTTCATATCTTTTTGTACCAAAAATGGTACAAAAAGAAATGAAAAAAGTGTAACGCGGTACAAAACCTTTCACATCATTTTGCCGGCTGATACCGGCTATTGGTACATAAACATGTGAATGTAAGCTGTGTTTTTCCTAAGTAGTTTATAATCTTTCTGTAACACAAATAGTACAAAATGATTTGAATTTTCACATCTTTTTGTACCATGGTACACTTTTCTATGGTACAAAAAGATACGAAAAAACTGTACCATTGAAACAAGTGTTTTTTTCATTTCATTTTGCCAGGCTCTTGTCGGCCATCGTAGCGTGAAGACATTACAAAACAAAACAATGTAATATAGCATGACACAATACACAATTACAATAGTACATGTACATTAAGCTAAATAGTCTAACATACACATATATGTATACGTACACTTTTTGTACATAACAATAAGTATTCAAGGGAAACGGAGAAACTGAATCGTGCCAACCAACGGGAAACAACAAGCATTAAAGTGACAGTACGTTTGTCGCCTGTTGATTTAGCTAAATTCATGGTATTGTTCCACGTGTGACGTATTTACGTAAGTTTAACTGTTACTATTGGGTTTGTCCAGCTGCGACATGTGTCATGTTGGTTCTGAAGGTTAGTTTTTGGGACCCATGGGTATAATCTGGCATGCTGTTTGTGACGAAGCCTAGAAAAAGACCGAACACGTTCTATTGGGATATTAAGATATAACCTTGGGCCAGAACCCTGACCACACATGTACTGATAATAGAATTAGGTGGAGAGACATCAAAACATGATACATCTGATAAAAAAAAATTCGTATTGAATGTTATCAAAATACATTTAAATACGTACCATCAAAATACATCAAAGTGTGCTATCAAGATAAACTTTAAGTAGGAGATATGCTATGGAATGCACTCCAGTAGTACCGGTACATACATGTATGATATTAAAATAAACTAAATTAGTGCCGGTACATACATGTAAGTTATCAATATACACTAAAGAAATACAAGTAGAACATGTATGACATTAAAATAAACTAAATTAGTGCCGGTACATACATGCATGATATAAAAATATACTAAATTAGTGCCGGTACATACAGGTAAGTTATCAATATACACTAAAGAAATACAAGTAGAACATGTATGACATTAAAATAAACTAAATCAGTGCCGGTACGTTCATGTCGGTTATAAATATGCACTTAAGTAATACCGATACATACATGTATGTTATCACTATACACTAATTTAGTACCGTTACATACATGTTTGTTATCACTATACACTAATTTAGTACCGGTACATACATGTATGTTATCACTATACACTAATGTAGTACCGGTACATACATGTATATTATCTATATATATTAAAGTAGTACATGTACCTACCTGTATGTACATGTATGTTATGAATATACACCAATGTAGTACCGGTTCCTACATGTAAGTTTTCTTATAAAATATGTTAACATATTAATCGACACCTGCTATACAAATCTAGGCCACGACGATACCCGCCATACAAATCTAGGTCACGACGATACCCGCCATACAAATCTAGGTCACGACGACACCCGCCATACAAATCTAGGTAACGACGACACACGCCATACAAATCTAGGTCACGACGACATGTACACCCACCGTACAAATCTAGGTCAAACCCGACCCCGTCTAATCTTTAAAAGGATAATTAGGAATTAGAAATACACTAACGCAATACACGTTATTAAGATGCACAAAGGTACATAATATCAAAATACTTTTGTAATATAGCTCATTAGGATGTACCTTACTATTGTATTTGTGATTACATGGTATACACCTAGTGATGAAGCATATATTATGAAAAATTGTATTTGGGTAAAAAAATCAGCCGAGCCGAAGCCAATGTAAGAATCACACATGGATTGGTAAGGCGAATGTTTTCCATATATTGATGCATTTCGTACCTTTTCTATATAAAATATTTTGAAAAGAACATCATATGTATTACAAATGTGTGTTCTGAACCGATGAACCATTTCCTGCTGGCAAACCTTGAAAACAAAGGAAACTTAATTGACGTGTCTATACTACATCTGATGTCACTGACATTGACGTGTCTATACTACATATCCTCTTACGCTGAGGACACCTGATTGTTCGGGGCTGATCCCAGGGCTCCTTAAGCCTGATAAAACGTTAAGGAGAGGGGGAGTTAATATGTTGATGTACTTTAAAACTAATTCAAATAAAAAAAATAGATCTTTGTCACACAGTGATGTCAAAGTACACAAAAAATACACATGTGAATACAGTGGTTCTTTAGTATGGTCATTAAACGAATGTAAAATATTCTTTGCCATGACAATTTCCTAATTGTTAATGTTGGCTGAGGAATCTATATTTCAAACCTTACACCAAATTTTGTGATTAAGAGTCTCAAAATGGCTATATAGCTTATCCTATGGAATAGGCCTAGTTCTAAAAACGAAAACAAGAACAAAGCGTAAACTGTCAAATTGATCCTAGCCCTCCGCTTCCTAACAAGTTACCCCCTAGATGCTCCCTCTTTTTGATCACATTGGGGTAAATGTATCAGTCACCCAGGGATAACAAAAGACACACGGCGTGACAAAAACAATATATTGATTTTTTAAACTATGCCAGCGTTATATCATGTCCTGTGTTGTGGTATTTAGAAACTTCTTAAAATAATTACGATCGTATTTCTACATCTTTGATTTTCTCTTTCTTCAAGTTAATCAATATCTGTCAGAGGCAGCAGGACGGATAGGAGAGAAAACGTATCAAGATTAGCAGAATTTTAAAACGAAGTCGATGATCTTTTCAATCACCATTCCGGGAATTCTGTTACGTAATTGTTTTTTACGTAGAGGATCGATCAGTAAGATCGATGTTTAGTACATGGCTGGGGTTCCCAGTTTTCTTCAAGTCTGATTAGCTTACCCGAAATTTTAAAATACTTAATTCGTTATTTCTTCCATATCATGCTATTAACAATACTATTCATGAATAGCTATGCGTTTAAAGGAAATTGTAATATCAAAGATATTTTTGTGAATTTTTTTATCAACACGTCCTGTATTGCAACAAACCTTTTTTTATCATGACACTTAACAAAACATGAAATTGAGGAGGGAAGAACTAATACAACTTTACACAACATGGTCATAAGAAAGAAACTCACTATTACAACATTTACAAAATTTCACTGAAAAGTTAATTTACTAATACACATTTACACGACATACTCTGCTACCATTTAAAGCGGTTTATTAAGTGAAAATGTTATGGAATATATGCTAAAAAGTATTTGAAATTTTCCCAGATAGAGACATAGTACCTTCCCTATCAGCAATAGATAGATTTAATGTATTTTTCACCTTCTGATTTTTGACAGCTTATTCAAGACTGTTAACAAATTCTTCGGCTTATATTTGTAAGTCCTTTGCCATATCGGTAAAACTCACATCCTGAGAACATCATACAATTACTGGAAAAGTTGATGCCAACCAAGTTGTAGAGACTTAAGGTTTCTTGATCATTTAATGATAATACTAAGCATATACATATTAGGGTTTAATTCCTTAGATTATACAAAAGTAATAATTAAGAGAAAAAAATAATTGATTCGTGTTTTCCCCATTATTTCAGGGTTTTTCCCGTGAAACGATGAACCAAAAAGAACATCATCGGTGAAATAAAATATTCATTAGTCGTAGTTGACTGAGCAAAACAGGTGAGAGGTGGGAAAAAATTAAAGTATGTAATTAAGGGATGTATATTAAAACTTGTTTATAGTAACCTCCCTAAAAAAGACAATGTAGATTTGTATTCATCATCTTTATTTCCTTCCCCCCTGGGAGGTTAAATTAAGAGTAGTTACAGGGTTAATTTGCATCAATATGCATGAAATGAACGATTAAAGACACTATGAATGGACATGTAGGAAGGATGCCATATAAACAGTTGGCAGTACAGTCAATTACACTTTTGTCGACTGAATGTCGCTTTCATCAAACGAATTTATAAAAGGTATGCGTTGACGATTAAATCGACAGGTTTTGCAGGTTACATTGTAAGCATATATACACTTAGTTTTAAGACAAAACAAATATCACACTGTAGCTAAACGAGGTGATTTAGTCACACTACAGACGTTCATTTCTCTATCGTTTCCTGTACTTGGAGACAGGTCATGACATCAACTTGTTTCAATTTTCAATTTGCTAACTATCATCCACACGTTGGAACATGGTCTATTTTCTCCTTTTGAATACACTGTATCCACATCCAGGACGTGACAGGTAGACTGGATTCACCCAGGTATAGATAGCGGTGTGGTCGATGAAACATAAGACGCTCATCCTCCTGAAACAGGTGGTCTTATTCTTCTTCATCTTTATCAAGGTTTCCGTTTACATTTTTGCATAGGTAAGGCAGGTAATACTTTTCGTCTGTTAACACTACGTTTTTTCAATTCCTGTTTGAAACAAAAAATCGCTTGTTTAACAACCGGTGTAAACCTACAAACATGTTGTCCAGTATTATTTCTAGAGAAAAAATGCAGTCCAATCTTTTTTCTTTTTTCTTTTTGCATTGGAACCTTTCAAACTCTTGATAAGGAGAGGGATGCGGATATACCTCATTATATTGGATTCCTAAACTGATTTGAACCACTATAAACGACATTTTATTGCGTAGTTGTTCAGTCTTTAACTAAACATCTTACTACCCTTCGTAGTACAATAAAGCCAGGGACCGAGGTCTATAAAGATGATGTTTACTCAAGAAGTGGAATTAATGGAATGTGGATTTTTGAAAATTTCCAATGATTTTGTTTTATTATTAATATTGAAGGTCCGCTCATAGAAAACATTTCTTCTATATAGATTTTCCGCTCTTACTACTACCTTTACCCATTCCAGACTTCGGTCTCGTGTAATGAGATATATATCTTATCCAAGAAAGGCGAATGGCATAATAAGTACATAGCTGTTAAGTAAACAGGGGTGTATTTCGTTAAAACATACGAGCAATGGTCATAGAATATATACAGAAGAAGAAATCGTGGAAATAATTGAATTTCTGATCGACAAAATCTTTGTTTACTTTGGGGACCAGATCCTCAAACACACCACTACCGTATACTAACCAATGGAACAAGCTGCACCCCTCTTTTGGTAGATTTACTGTATATATGAGCGGGCTATATTGAAAAATTTATCAGAACAGTTATCAGTGACCTTGCAAGTATTTCAATTCCACACTTAGGTATATATATAAGTGTCTTGTCTTTCTTAAGTAACAAAAAAAAAAAAAACTTTATTGACCATGTCGATCAAATATGCCATGTAGAACGTGAAATCAAGGACATAACAGACTCTTCAACATCCGCAGCTTACAGGAGTCTTTACTTATACAGTAACCAGCACGAACAGTCTTTCTTTTGTTACTTTTCTATTTCTAGATAGTAACATCCCTGCTCCTCTATACATGTCCATGGGGGCTCGGTATGGCCGACAGCATGATCTCAATGACATAATTATTGTGGTATGCTGTTTGCCATTCTCGATGCTTGTTGATTTGTTCAGTGGTTCTCTTTTCACCACCCTGACACTCATTTTGAGTATGTGACACAACACAGATTTGATTGGAAATGTGGGTGTCGCCGAAGAAGCAGAATACCTAGTTTTATTCTTCTTGTACTTTTTCAAGAATATCAGTACAAATCTGTATTTTATGTTGACATTTTGGCCCTGTTTTATCGATGATAAGTAAAAAAAGGTTATTATGTCGGTATTCTTTACTGCTCCTGTTCTCCTTTTATCGATTTTTCGTCACAGATATGATTTCGTTTACACGTTGGGTTTCGCATTTTGTAAAGTCCCTGTTTTTGTAGAATTGCTATGTTTATGACATTTTGAATATAAGTATGAAAAGGGTACAGAAATAATGCACAATACATATCAATACCGCTTTTCGGCATTTAATTAACACCCGATGCAGAAACCAATAACACTATGTTCCTCCTGTATATGTTTTGTTGAAAAACTAATGTATGTTGAAAGAGAAAGTAGATACATTGAAAGAAATGCTGCAGGTTTTAGCATCATTACAATTCTCACAAGAAGAAGGGAGTTATATGGACGTTGCTCAGCCAATTTAATACCATTTTCTCCCATCATTCACATGTTTGTCTCTCCAGTTTGACTTGTTCGAAAGGTTTTGTCATCCCTAGGGTGTGATTTCTCAGCAAAACCCTAGGGTATGACAGATATCACGTGTTGGCAAGAGTACATTGACGTCATGGCAACAGTACAAAAACATCTTGACAACATTGTGTTGGATATTTTATGTTTGACGGGAGAGAAATAATCATCCACATCGATTATTTTGCAGGCCAAATACTTATTTTGGCAAAATGTTAATTTAACAAATCAATTCATCCAAGAATTGATGAAATGCAATATAGAAAACAAAAAAAAACCCATTAACTTCATTTTTTTACAAACAAAGAAATACAATCAATATATATTTTCTACTATGTAACAAGAGGCGCAGATGGCCTGCACCACTCAACTGGATATTTCAACAATCATGACAATATGCTCTCATAAAAAAAAATACATTAAAAATATTTCTACATTTTGAGCTTTCTGTCTGAACAATGGCTCAAGTAAAACATGGTCCTGCTAATCCTGTCAGTCTTATAGAAGAAGGATTTTAAATAATTGCTGTATTTTAATGAGTTTTAAAAGTATGATGCATCATGACATCCTATTCCAAATGGGCCCCACCTCTCCTGCCCCAAAGGAGCAACACTCTGATGCTACCAGATAATTTATTTAAGTTAACATATGAAGGAAGAGTATAGAATCGACCTGTACATTTGTCTAACAAACTAGGAAACCGAGGGTGATAGGGTACATTCACATTATTGTCAATACATATTTGACATACTATGACATTTCGAATAAAACTAACATAACTAGATAATCTATATTTGGCCTCGATGAATAGTATATGGACAATCGCATGACCATTTGACTTAATGCTTTTTTGTAGCTTTATAATGGCAGTATTCCATCATATATATATATTGACATATGATAACACAATAAAATGAGATTTTCAGTGTTAATTTGAGGAATGTATGTACGTAATAAGGTCAATACGGAGAGAGCGTATAAAGGTCGGTATATAAATACTCCTTAATGTGTGATACTATCACATTGATTGTTTATACATGAGAGAAGGCGCTAACGAGATGTTAATCCACAAACAAGATCAATTACATCTGTCAATTAACAACAAAAACTTTCAGCGATACGCTTGTAATAAATATGATTGAAATAGAGGACGAATCTATATCATTTAGACGCTTACGACGGTAGAAAGGCTATAAACATGCGTGATACAATTTTGAAAACTTTCAATGATTAAACATCAAAATGTTGAAGCAGGAACTTTTTATTGCGTTATTGTTACGGATTTCATATAAATCTAAATCTTTAAAGTTTTGCTCTATCAATTGGGGATTTGCTGCTAACACACTATCTAAATATAAAGGTGGCGTCATATAATGAGGATTCAACAGGCTCTGGAGGCATGACCGTGAACGTTCCTTAAGTATGATATGCATGTACATATATATATATATATATATATACATTGTAAAATCGACAAAAACAAAACAAAACAAGCAATCCATACGATTGACATTGCCAGGCATACGCTTTATGAGAACCTGTTATCCTTATTATTTCTGTTTATTTCATCTTCTTTTTATTAATTGAAAGCACGTTGATGAAAGCAAAGGAACACAGTCTGTAGCGGGATACACGGGTAATCTACACATAGTTTGTCATATATTTTCAAAATAAACTATTCCTTTCTTCACCTTGACCTTAAATAATATTTTGCCAAACAGGGACAATATAATGCCTATTATTCTGTGTCCTATTCTGTGTCTATTGTGTTCTTTATCCACAAGGGTACTCGTGAATTTATATACTGTAGACAGACACACAATAATATAAGATTATTCGGCGCTAATTAAATAAATAGGTGTAATAAGGAAAACACTGAGAGAGTGTGTAAAGGTCACGATAAAATACAGCCTAATGAGCGATACTATCATATTAATTGGGTATACATGAGAGAATGCACTGACGAGATCAATATCATTAATTGACATCATAGAGCGCCAGAGACACGCTTGTAATGTATACTGGTTTCGAGGAAGAATCCATTTGATTCAGATGCTTCCGAGGTATTTCGAACTGATATATACTATATAATAGAAAAGCTATATACTTGAGTGATGTAATTTAGAAAATTTTATGGATAAACCATCAAAATATATTAAGCGTGAAGTCTTTATTGAGCTGTTGTAAAGGTTGTAGGGATGTTGTATAACATGAAGAATTGGAAACGGCAAATACAAGGTAAAGCCCGCTTTTAAGGACCCTCTGCTTGCACGATCGATGAGAGAATTATAGCAAAACTACAAATCGAATTGATACATTCATTAGAAGGTATTTGAGTAATATATTGGTAAGGTACTCTCTTGTAATCCCCAAACATATTGATAAAGTTATCCAAGATCTTCTCTAGAATATAAAAAATACGGCCAAAGAGAAGCATATGCAGGAAAAGAACAATAAAAACAGGCATTCTTTGTATGACAATGTTGTGAGGCACTTCTGTTGTGACCAATATCGTTTTATTATCACATCGTAAACCTTGGATGATGTGAAAAGTGTCATAAATGATGTTGTCTTGTACAAACAGTAAATTATGAGCTCAGCGCGAGCTGTGATATCACGTGTTTTTGGGTCTAGCTGACCTTTCACTGTTCTCATTATATACGATATTTTTGATATAGAATAAAATTAATTGTTTAATTCTCGGTTATCCAAACCAACAAATTCAATTATGAAATATTGCAAATGAGTGATTTTATTTGAACTGAGGTTTTAACTTGTTATTGTGTTCCTACAGTAAAATCACGCAGTCTGATATTTAAATTAAATATGTTGTAATTAAGAAGTGGTAGTAGTTTTTGTCACCAGTAGCATGTGAAACGACAATGGGTACCGTACCGAGCTCGACAATTTATATCAATGATATCATTGTATGGAAATCTGTACCAAACCTACATGTCGTAAGTGTGTGCCTACTTTTAAATTAAAGTAAAAATATATAACAAATATAGAGTGTAGTAACCTAGTGAGTCCAGTTTCAATACAATGTCGTTGAACTGCTATACTTGTGTAAAAGGAAATTATACGGCATTTAAAAAACGAGTGCGCCATGATGTCTATATCGCTCACGTGACCTTTGATAATCGATACGTGTTCATAAAACATTTACATTTTACAATAGTTGATTGGGACGTCTCCTGGTCCACCGCAATAAACTACAAATGGAAGTACCAACAAACAAACAAACATACCAAAAATAAATAACTACCAATTTGAACAGTCCACCCTAACGTGTACCACTAGTTTGTAGTTGGAATATTGTCTTAAATACAATGTTCTTATATTAATGTAAACTTCCTCCGTAAAAGCATTTAAATGACGCGACAACATAGTCTCCATTACGCTTGATATTACTGAGTACCTCGCCTGGCATCACTCCAGCATACTGTTACAACTGTAACAGGGTTCCGACCGGGAGATGGAGTGTCGATAATATGTTATTTAACATACAGAAGAACACGTCATTTCCTAGCATGTAAAGTGGAATACTACAGGTGTAGAAAAAAATCAAATAGATTCGGTTGCAAACACGCTCTAAACAATGACACCCCCACTTCACTGTTCGATGTCTCTTCTGCCCAATAAACACGCTCCTATCTAAGACAGCTTGTCTGCCTTGGATCAAGTGGCGTGAAGAGCAGCAGAGAAAACCAGAACTCAGTTAACGGATACTCCGTTAGTTTCTAAAACGCCAAAAGGCAGACAATAAAGATGTTTTAGGTTTACAATCTTGGTAAACGAACTTTGAATATGTCCCTGTTTTCTGAAATGCATGACGTGAAACTAACAGTATGATATTACAAGCAAGGTGCTGGAACTAAGATGGACATGGAGACTGGGACAAAACCTAGTGGCTATAACTAGGCTTTCTGTGCCTTAACAACCAGAAAAACATCGATATCAGTAATAGCTACATCTGGAGTTGACAATCAAATCTTCACAGAACTTCTTCTGGTATATGCTTATACAGTAGTGCGTTCTTTTAATTTGATGCGCCCGAGGAAAATTAGATTTAAATTATTTCGTTTGTTTAAGATCCTTACGAAATTGGTCTTTGCAACAATCCATTTCATCTTCCGAATTGTCCCTCTGCACAATGTGTCGCATTTTCCAAATTACAAAATGGAAAGATATGTTAGTAATTAAATTGTTTTATTTAATTCGAAGTCGATGTACGTGCTTTTGTATCGAACCTGATCTAAAGAAAAAAATGCCATGCAAACAATGAACACAAATCTTCATTCTTCGACTTTATTGTCTTTATTGAACAAAACGGAACCCTGATTTCGAATTGATTATCTTAATGATAATTATGGTCAAGATGAAATCAAGCAACACCATAAATTCGAGGGGAAATCCGTAGCTTATAAATTAAATGTGCAAATTTGCATCTCTGTCTGAAAGTTTTGTCTGGTTATGTTTTGTATTTTTAAACGTCCGATCAACAGCTATGGTCATTTAAGGACGGTCTCCCCTGTGAGTGAGGTACATGTTTGTGGTGAGTGTGCGGATTCTGGGAGGTAGCGGTATGTTCGTGTTTATCGTCTTGTGGTAACGTAGGACTCATTCCGAACACCAGGCAACAAAACCCAAAGCTTTCCTCACATGGGCGAACACTCAACTGAAGGTCAAACGTCATGCAGGGTCAAGCTAGACATTAGGGGGGAGGAGGGGGTAGTAGGCATAATTCTTACTTGTAAGAAATGTAGTTAATTGGGTAAATTGATAAATTAATTTGAAAACTATTTTCCCTTGATATTTCCCACAGTGTCAAATATCTTGTAAGCTAAAGCATCCCCTACCTACTGATTTTACATGTCCTAGTTGATTCTATGCCCATTGACTTGTGTCCATTATCACGATTTCAGTGACATGGTTTTAAAAGAAGACATATTACACTTTTAAGATCGACGTTATGGTCTAATTTGGAAATATTACATGTCTTTAAAGAAGTAGTGTTATATGGATACAAAACCAAAATTAAATTACTGAAATAACATTAGAAATATTGGAAAACAAAGATTTTTTTTGAAAAATATGGTTTAAAAGTAACACCCATACAAAAACTTTAGAATTAGCAAATTAAGGGAAATCCAATTTTTAATCGAAAGTGACGTCATATGAGCAACACACATATGAAATTCGCACATGTTAGTGTGAGTTGCTTGTTGATATGTCTGGTATTTTCGTTGTCACAATCCTAACTCTTATTTGAAATAGTGACTAAACGCAGATTTGACCTAGATTTATATGAAGGGTGTCGTCGATGAAGCATATTCTTGCATATTCTTGCATATTCTTGCGGTGCACTTGGTCTTATTCTCCCTGTACTTTTTTTCGAATCTCCATGCAAATTCCTATTTTTAAAAATAGTTTGCCCTTGTTTAATTGATTTTGAAATTAAACCATTGCTTCTTAAAGATATCGATGATTTTTGATCTTTTCCTCACACATTTCTGTATGCACAATTCTCATTATACTGTATGGGGAAATATCGGAAATACGCAAAATAGGAAAAGATATTCTTTTCTCATTTATTTCACAGAATATATTTCATGTTTTTTTTCTGAAATATTATTACAACATTTCATCGAATCGCAGGGAATCATAAACATTAATTCAAATTGGCTGAACTAATTAATTCACGAGCTGTGAAATGTTTGTGGTATTAAATTAAATTGATCATTCTATGATTTACAATTCTGAAGCTCAAGTATGTTGAATTATTGGATCAATAATTCAGATGTATCTGTAAGTTTTATTAATGGTAGAAGGTCTGTATGCTGTCTCGAGATGAGTGTAGCGATATTGGTTCTGTGTCGAGACTCATGAATGCATTAAGGTTGTTTATCCGTGGATAAAGGCTGCTAGGTCTGTGTATTGACTCGTGATTGCAATAAGCCTGCAGAGTCTATGTATTGACTAATTAGTGTATGTTTTGACTCATTAGTGTATTAAGTATGCTAGATTTATATATTGACTCATTTCTTTATTAAGGATGCTAGATTTATGTGTTGACTCATTAGTGTATGTTTTGACTCATTAGTGTATTAAGGATGCTAGATTTATGTATTTACTCATTACTTTATTACGGATGTTAGAATTGTGTTGACTCATTACTTTATTAAGGATGTTAGATTTATGTATTGACTCATTACTTTATTAAGGATGTTAGATTGATGTATTTACTCATTACTGTATTAAGGATGCTAGATTTATGTATTTACTCATTACTTTATTAAGGATGCTAGATTTATGTATTTACTCTATTAGAATGTAAGATTTGTGTTGACTCATTACTGTATTACGGATGCTAGATTTATGTATTTACTCATTAGTGTGTTAAGGATATTAAATTTATGTATTTACTCATTACTTTATTAAGGATGTTAGATTTATGTATTGACTCATTACTGTATTAAGGATATTAGATTTATGTATTTACTCATTACTGTATTAAGGATGTTAGATGTATGTATTTACTCATTACTGTATTAAGGATGTAAGATTTGTGTTGACTCATTCCTTTATTAAGGATGCTAAATTTATGTATTTACTCTATTAGAATGTTAGATTTGTGTTGACTCATTACTTTATTAAGGATGTTAGATTTATGTATTAACTCATTAGTGTATTAAGGATGCTAGATATTTGTGTTGACTTGTGAGTGTAATAAGGATATCAGATATGTGTGTAAGGTACATTTATTTGTGCTGGCTCGAGGTGAGATTCGTTTAAGGATTTTTAGCAAAACAATCAAAAGCCTTTTTAACCAAAGTATATTATATATTGGGGAACCTACATGGAAGCGTGTTATACACAGTGACACATAGTTGGCGAAATGGTTACATACATTGTAGAGATATTACTAAATGAATATCATACATAGTGGGTTGTTATATTGTTCAACAACCAATCGACAACTGAAGCTATTTATTTGCCAATGCATGGTGTGGCCTAATCAAAAATATATTATATGAACACTGTAATGCATCATGAAATGATATATTTTGGAAAGAGGGGACCGTTTGAAGATTTTTATACGCAATGGAACGAAGAAATTCAACACATATTATGGACAGCGAACATTGGTATTTAAAGCATGGTACCTTACTGGTAGCGATTGGAACTAGCTGAAGCCATATAACACAGTGGGACCTAAATGAATGCATAATATACACATACATGTATATTCCGATTGATTGTCTATTGTAGACTGTAGAACCATAACGAAAACATATTACTGTTTGTGGAAACCCCTTTAACGACATACTCTTCAACCAGAAGGCATATTTAACAGAGTGAGACCTTATTTTAGGCATACATTAAACAGTAAGACTTATGTCAAGGCATGATATGAACAATGCGACATTGTTATTCAATGCATATTATACGCAATTGGATCTTATTGGATTACTGTATTTTAAGACATATTTTAGACAGTAGAATCTTAAAATCAAAGGCCTGTTTATATAGACATCCGCCTTGCGATTTAAAACAAGAAAAATATATTGTTTGGTACCAATGGTCTCATAGGCAATCATTGTTCCTGAATTTAATACACCAGTATCACAGATATGGTAAAACGCCAATAATTGGTCAAATTGGAAACAATAATCACAGATGACGGATTGACTTGTAATTTCCGTAATTGTGATTCAAGCGTCGGATTAAAATTTAGATGTCAATTACGTTTTAAACTTTATGTAATTTCCTGTTATCTTTTTGAAAGGAGTAATCTCTCTCTAAAGATGGTAATATTGCTTAAATTCTGCTATAACACGTCACAAAATACTAATCTTTAGTGAGCGTGTCGCTTTATTTTTAGATTTTTCATTTCACAGTAAAACTAACCATTTCGGCATTCAGTTCGATATTAATGATAACGGAAATTGCTTATACATTTTTTTGTTAATTCCTTGTTAGCTCAAATTTTTACAGTTTAGTACAGATTTACGTGGATTTTTAAACATTTACTTTATTTCCTTCGTTCTCGTCATAATGCCCCATGAACACAAAATCACCTCTAATCGTTTATGTAAACATGAACGCCAAACCACAAAATGCTGGGAATGTTTATCGTCCTATTAACAAATCAAAAGTAACTTGTGAACGCACTTACGGTAGTTTTTGGTTAGCAATATACATGTATACGACTTACCCAAATGATAACTTACATAAACGCCAAATGCAAAATCACGACTTCTCAAACCTTAATCATCCGAATAGACATTTTGCTGTAGAGGATGCAGCGAATTCTCCCTTACATACGGTGTTTACATATCCCAGTTGATTCACGGGGTTGTTCTTATAATCTGTGACAGATGTCTTATGATTACGGAATTAACTAAACAAGGTTTCTAGAGGTGTTGGTCGATGAAGATTATGACATCATAATCCCATTTGTAAATATTCAATTTACTTTTGTGGTATGAAGTCAGACGTATTTGATTCTTATTGATATGCCTAGAGGTTCTGTTTTCACCACCCTAACTCTCTTTTGATATTTGTGATTTTACCCGGATTTGACCTAGATTTGTATTGCGCCTGTCCTCGATTCGACCTAGATTTGTATGGCGGGTGTCCTCGATTTGACCTAGATTTGTATGACGGGTGTCCTCGATTTGACCTAGATGTATATGGTGTTATCGATGAAGCAAAAGACGCTTACTCTTCAGGAACACCTGGTCTTATTATCTTTGAACTTTTTAAGGAATCTTCATACAAATTTATATTTCTGTTTATAATTTGTTTGATTAATTTTGAGATTTAATTATGGTTTGGTTATTATGTTGGTACTATTTGTTGTTGTTATTAGACATGCGGTGCCGAAAGGTTTGGACAAGACATGCAATAGCATATCTTTATTCATAATGTATCTATATGTGCCAGACATGGCCCAGTTGTTCGAAAGGTGATTAGCCTAATCACTTGATTATTCAAAAATTTGTTTCTCCTTTACTTCAAAAACCTGAGTGTGTGCTTTTCTTAGAATAAAAAGGCAGAAAGAGACTGGTGAGGTTTATACCTGTTGTTTCATAAAATTTTGTCAAGTTAGTATTTCCAAAAATGATTTCATCGGAATTTCAAAATTGTTGTTAAACTATTTTAGTCTAATAACCTTTTTTAAGCTGGGCCCTGATGTTAGGTACATGTATGGTGATCCGATAACTTTATCAATATTTGATATACACATAATCAGGCTACCTATTTTGTTGTATATATGATCGTTATTGATGTCCATCTTTATCGATTGACATGCTTCACTAGTGCAGTAAGCGGAGCTATGTAGTTTGGTTCTGAAGATTACAAAGCAGCCTTATTAATAAAACATGTGTTTTTAATGAACATTCATCGACACTGAATGCATTCCCAACTACCTTAAAACTACATCATCGCTGTATGTGCATTCAACCAAGTTTTTTGTTTTAATAATTCATTGTATATTGCCATATTTATTAGCGTTGACAATATCGCCCGTAATACAGAGCTGTTCTACTTGCAGAACGCTTGTAATGAAACAGGTACAACGGTAACATTATCATAGAACCTCATTAATGGCCGTCGGCTTACTTCTCTGAAGATGATTAGCAGGCTAAAGCCTACGTACATAGTTTTGGATTATTTGTTAATGTGATGGTGTGCGTACAGGTAGTTTTGGATTATTTGTTAATGTGATGGTGTGTGTACAGGTAGTACTGTAGACTATTTGGTCATTTCAGTCTTTAAGGAATATCAGCAGAAGAAATCATAGCGTCAACAAAAGGTATGTACTACATATATATCAATATTACTGTAGCAACGTAATAAACTGTTTGTATACAGAGATAATTGTAACAACGTGATATACTGCAAGTATACTGAGGTAGCTAGGAACGTAATGCATTGTCTGTATACTGAGGTAGCTAGGATCGTAATGCATTGTTTGTATACTGAGGTAGCTAGGAACGTAATGCATTGCTTGTATACTGAGGTAGCTAGGAACGTAATGCATTGTTTGTATACTGAGGTAGCTAGGAACGTAATGCATTGTTTGTATACTGAGGTAGCTAGGAACGTAATGCATTGATTGTATACTGAGGTAGCTAGGAACGTAATGCATTGTTTGTATACTGAGGTATCTAGGAACGTAATGCATTGTTTGTATACTGAGGTAGCTAGGAACGTAATGCATTGTTTGTAAACTGAGGTAGCTAGGAACGTAATGCATTGTTTGTATACTGAGGTAGCTAGGAACGTAATACACTGTTTGTATACAGAGATAAGTGTAGCAACGTTATATACTGTTTGTATACAGAGATAACTAGCAACCTAATATACAGTAACGCGATATGCTATCTGTATACACACATAATTGTAACAATGTAATATACTCTTTGTATACTGAGATAACTAGCAACGTAATACACTTTTTGTATACGGAGATAATTGTAAAAACGAGATATATCGCTTATATAGCGAGGTAGCTAGCACCGTACTATAGTGTTTGTTTACTAAGATAACTAGCACCGTACTACAGTGTTTGTTTACTAAGATAACTAGCACCGTACTATAGTGTTTGTATACTGAGATAACTAGCACCGTACTATAGTGTTTGTATACTGAGATAACTAGCACCGTACTATAGTGTTTGTATACTGAGATAACTAGCACCGTACTATAGTGTTTGTTTACTGAGATAACTAGCACCGTACTATAGTGTTTGTATACTGAGATAACTAGCACCGTACTATAGTGTTTGTATACTAAGATAACTAGCACCGTATCATAGTGTACTTTAGTGTTTGTATACTAAGATAACTCGCAACGTAATATACTGTTAGTATACTGCGTTAACAGTAGCAAAGTCATAAATGTACTGTTTGTATGCCGGGATTATTTTCATATACTAATTCGTAATTTATATACACTATTGATATACTACTTGTTTAACGAGGAGATAAACATCACTTACAATGCAATATATAGTTTGCACAATGAAGTAATCGTTGCATATTTATAACATATGACATATTTTTTTTTTGCTCTAAATTGATAAGAGAAGATCAAAGAATTATTTATCTATTTATTTTTTATGAGGCATTTTGTTTGGGTCATTCAAATTCAAAATTATTTTTTTATTTATGCAAGGCAATCATTAAATTACTGGCAAATATATACAAATGTTTTATAACAGCCAATGTATTGGCTTCATCAAAGATCCATAATCGATATCCTAGATGCAGTTTTATACAATGTTATACACTTTTTGTGTACTGAGATGTAAATATATACATTATAATACTATTGCATGGTTTCTGTATTGTAATTCGTATTACCGACATGAAGTACCTCATTCACTATATCTATGCTAGCAACCGGAGATAAGCGAAGCATTACCAAACATATACTATATAAACTAATGTACCGAATTGATAAAAATTCTAGGAGGGCAATAGCTAAATACAATTTATGTTTACTAAACCGGACCACTACTAACCTCAAAAATGGGATATACAATATTTACCATGTGATATCAAATCTCTAGTGCATGAGATACTACGTCTGCACTGTCCTAGATAAAATATGCCCTGTCATATACAATTTTAATCCTGTTACCTACGATTACTTAATAGAAAGAGTAGTTACCAATTATTCTTCATTATCGCGATCTTTCAAAATAGCGAATAGTAGGAGGAAAGGATGCGGACTGCCTCGTTTATGTTGGATTCCTTAACTTCATGAGATTTCCTATATGGTTTATTGCCGAATCGTAGTTATTCAACTTTATGTATGCGTCTAACTAAAGGCATGAAGTCGCATTTGGATATAGTAAACGCGAGAAGTGGAGTAATTTTTTCATTTTTTTCATTTTTTTTCTTTTTTTTTTCATTTTTGAAAATACCATCCCCCATTCCAAACTAAGGGAACACCTTTGTACTATTGTGATGGAAGATTTATTTTTCAAGAAAAGTGAACGGCGTTATAAGTACAGAGCAAAGGTATAAAACCTTTGGGCCAAAAGCAAATACACCGAAGATGAAATCGTGATAATGATTGAATTTCTGATTGGAAAAATCATTGTTGAATTTGGTGACAAGATATTCCAAAAAAATACTAACTTATTATGATTATTTTGAAGAATTTATCGGATAAGATAACAGACACCTTGTAAAGTCCTCCAATTTAATCTATACATAGATATATATTCATGATGTGATATCCTTAAATAATAATAATAAAAAAAAAGTTGTATAAAGGACATACCCATTAGAACTTGAAATCAAGGACACTACAAACTCTTCAAATTCAGACGCTAACCTTGATCTTTACTTACAACATTAGAACACCTTACAACTAAGCTGTATAAAAAAGAATCAGATTAATTTCCAAAATATTATTTATAAATATACTAATAATTGGCTTTTCCCTAGTGTTTACTTTTTTGTCCTATTGTTTTCCTTTGTCCTAGTGTTTTGGCTTTGACCTTTTGTTTTGACTTTGTCCTGTTGTTTGGCTTTGTCCTAGTGTTTGGCTTATTCCTAGTGGTAACTTTTGGCCTTGTGTTTGGCTTTGCTCTTGTAATTGGCTATGTCCTGGTGTTTGGCTTTGTCCTAAAATGTGGCTGTGCGCTAGTGTTTCCCTTTTCCCTTGTGTTTGCCTTTGTCCTGTTGTTGGGCTTTGCCCTTGTGATTCTAGGCTTTGTCCTAGAGTTTAGCTTTTTCCTCGGTTTTGGTTTGTCTAGTATTTTGCTTTGCCCTTGTGTTTGGCTTTGTCCTGTTGTTTTGCTTTGTCTAAGTGTTTGGCTTTTCCCTTGTGTTTTGACTTTGCCCTTGTGTTTTGGCTTTGACCTTTTGTTTTGGCTTTGTCCTGTTGTTTGGCTTTGTCCTAGAATTTCGCTTATTCCTAGTGTTTACTTTTGCCCTTGTGTTTGGCTTTGCTCTTTTGATTGGCTTTGATCTTTTATTGGGCTTTGTCCTAGAGTTTAGGTTTTTCCTAGTGCTTGCCTTTGCCCTTGCGTTTAGCTTGGTCCTCGTGTTTTGTTTGTCTAGTGTGTACCTTTGCCCATGTGTTTGAGTTTGTCCTAGTGTTTGGCTTTGTCTTGTTGTTTTGTTTTGCCCTAGTGTTTGGCTTTGTCTTAGTATTTACCTTCGCCCATGTGTTTGACTTTGTCCTAGTGTTTGGCTTTGTCCTAGTGTTTACCTTCGCCCATGTGTTTGACTTTGTCCTATTTTTTACGTTTGTCTAGTGTTTGCCTTTATCCTTGTGTTTTGTTTTGCCCTAGTGTTTGGCTTTGCCCTAGTGTTTGGCTTTGTCCTAGTGTTTGGCTTGGTCCTAATGTTTGGCTTTGTCCCAGTGTTTGGCTTTGTCCTAGTGTTTGGCTTTGTCCTAGTGTTTGGCTTTGTCCTAGTGTTTGGCTTTGTCCCAGTGTTTGGCTTTGTCCTAGTGTTTGACTTTGTCCTAGTGTTTTGTTTTGTCCTAGTGTTTGGCTTTGTCTTAGTGTTTACCTTCACCCATGTGTTTGACTTTGTCCTAGTGTTTGGCTTTGTCCTAGTTTTTGGCTTTGTCCTAGTGTTTGGCTTTGTCTTGTTGTTTTGTTTTGCCCTAGTGTTTGGCTTTGTCTTAGTGTTTACCTTCGCCCATGTGTTTGACTTTGTCCTAGTGTTTGGCTTTGTCCTAGTGTTTGGCTTTGTCCTAGTGTTTGGCTTTTCCCTAGTGTTTGGCTTGGTCCTAATGTTTGGCTTGGTCCTAATGTTTGACTTTGTATTAGTGTTTACCTTCGCCCATATGTTTGACTTTGTCCCAGTGTTTGGCTTTGCCCTAGTGTATGGCTTTGTCCCAGTGTTTGGCCTTGCCCTAGTGTTTTGTTTTGCCCTAGTGTTTGGCTTTGTCCTAGTGTTTGGCTTTGTCCTAGTGTTTGGCTTTGTCCTAATGTTTGGCTTTGTCCTAGTGTTTGGTTTTGTCCTGGTGTTTGGCCCTTTTTTAGTGTTTACCTTTTCCCTAGTGTTTGACTTTGTCCGAGTGTTAGGTTTTGTCCTAGTGTTTGGCTTTGTCCTAGTGTTTGACTTTTCCCAATGAGTGGTTTTGCTGTTTTACACTGCCTTAGTGGTTTCATCCTGATGTTTTTACTCTAAGTCGATGTTGTTTTTTTATACTGTTTGACGGTGCCTCAGCTTTTAACTTTGATCTAGTATCTGGTTTTTGTTTCAGTGTTTATTTTTCGGTGTATCAGTGTATTTTAAGTTTTGTATAACCTCAATTATCACGGTATCGATTTTTCTCGAGCGCAGGAAAATATTTTTTTCAGCTGACGTTGCTTAAGTTTTTTTTTCCATTTTCCCTTATTAGCAAATCATGAAAGCCTGTGTATCGCCTGATTATGTATCGAGCATTGCCCTTCGTGACACTGTTCCATCATACAGACGTTTTCATCATCCATCTATGTATCTGCGGTTACACAGTCCTATCTAGCGACTACGTCTCCAGAAAATTCAATCACAAGTCTTGTCAGCGTATACTATCTTTATAAAATTGTTTCCATCATATTTGATTTCGATTAAAGGTATGATTTCGTCATCTTTGATACGTGCCACTAATTGTCCTGACTTCGAACTGCCATGATTTTATTGATTAGTTAAATACTTCATGGTATATATAGATAATTTACAATTGAAAAATAGGGAACTGACAATGCGCCTACCTCCATTAAGGTCTGAAACGGTTTCTCTGCCTTGAGATGGCCGTGACTTCTTTATCTATCAAGAGCCCACCATCGTTCTTTAATAAATGCTTTCTTTGTAAAATCCCAAAGTAATTGAAGATCGGTATATGATGATAGTATCGAGAGTCTGGTACCAGGCACTGGAATAAGAGCCTAAGGAATTCTCCTCACTATTTCTAATTATATAAAACGATTACCGAGTTTCTTGTTCCTGCTTTTAACGACAACACGAACAAAAAATCACACGTGCAGAATGATGCATGTGTGTTTGTGCGCGATTGGTTTTTCATGACATAAATATTGTACATATTCTACGACATTAACTTATTGTGTTATTTAATCATCTCCGGCTGCTATATTGTAGATGTCATGGAGCAGTCCTGTGACAGGTTGATAGGACATGGATCTCAAGCTCATTATTACATAAGTCTTCTTGAGTTGTTATAAAAACAAGGCATTGATCCCTTATCATATGACGTTGATTTGTTGGGCGTGGTGAGGTAGTGCATAAGTCAGTTATCATAAGGCAGTCCATTGGTTGCTTAGTATCAAGGCAGTTCATTGGCCGGTTAATATTGAGACTGTTCATAAGCTTATTATCAATGAGACAGTTTATTGGTTGCTTATTATTGAGACATTTCCTTGGTCACTAGTATTGATGCTGTTCATTGGTTTTTAAGTAATGAAGTGGTTCATCGGTCGCTTATATTTAAGGATTGAATCTTGATTTGGTCGATTTCATGGGGTCATGAATTGAGTTGCTCTTGAGACAAATTTAATGAACTGCGAAGCAGTTCATGTTGAATTTGTCTCAAGAGGAACTCAATTCATGACCCCATGAAATCGACCAAATCAAGATTCAATCCTTATATTTCAATTGTTTGTTTTTTTTTTCGAATAAAAAAGACGGCTAGATATTAATGTCTCGAAGCTTGTGCAAGTCCAAATGCGGAAAAGCCCGAGGAGTTCCGGATTGTGCATGTCTAGTCGGTCGAGTAAAATAGTCCGCAATTTTAGGATTGAAAATAGCATTATTTTGTCAAAATAGAAGTATCTAGCATATCTGGTCTTTCATAGAATACAAGAATACATTATAAATTTGATAATTTTAATAATTATTCCATGTTTATACCAACAATATATAGAAAAAATGAAATCGTTCCACGGAAGGATTTTAACCTTGTATTCATACGCACTGATCAGTGTTAATCTGGTCAAATTCATGAGCAAATGGAACGGATTAAGTTTGGTAGTTTCAGTGAGTCCAACTTGAGTAGAAATTGAAATATTTAGTATTGAGGCAGTTCATTGGTTACTTAGTATTGAAGCAGCTCATTGGTTGCTTAGTATTGTGTCAGTTCATTGGTCGCATATATTTAGTATTAGGGTAGTTTATTTGTTACTTAGTATTGAGGCATTATATTGGTCGCATAGCATTGATGAAGTTAACATTATTTAATGTTACTTGTTCTTCAATGTAGCATTGGAAGTTCAAGGCCAAATTCCTCTTGTTCAAAATGTTATTTATAAATTCAGTTCAATGATCTACGACCGCACGATGAGTACTTTATATTGCTTAACAAATACCCACAGTTCACATAAGATAGGTTAAAATATCATTACTGTATGTCATTTTCGGTACTCGTGTCTTTAAAAATAAAAGTTCACGTGGCTCCGTATGTATAACCGGTTCCGTTCATCTGGAGAGTCAGGGAACAATAACATTTTGTCTAGAAATAAAAGGTGTTAATCAAAATTAATCTAATTAATTTTTAACCAAGCATTGAATGAGATCCATTAGCGATAGGAAATAAATTCTAACTTTGTTGTAAGCCAGCATACAAAGAGTTAACGTATTTATCCCTGTAAAAATGATAGAGCGACCTAGAACGTTACGCCAGGAAATGCAATCACGGAAACAGTGGCGGCGACAATTGGCGCCTGCAATGCTGCGATGCCTCACTAAATGTCCCTTCGTACGGATGTTACAAACACCGCCTTTCTTACAGAAATTCTGACATACGGGAAAGATGACAATATGAAAAACACTCTGCTCTTTTTACGGTAATGCATGTGTTCGTATGTTCCAGATGTCTGTGCCCTTTTGGGTATTGGTAATTGTAATGCTGTAGTGCAAATTATGCATCGAGTTTACAACATCAGTATTCGTATACGTGCGTGGCTTCAGCGTGAACTCGGCTGACGTCGATATATTACTGGGAAATGTTTGTGTAGTGGACCCACGAGAGACGCCTCACAAAATAATAATTAACAATACTACAAAAATAAATAATAAAATACCCTTTGAGAGCGCATTTTACATTGACATATGCCTGAACACGTGTTTCAGTTGGGCCTGACATGTTTATTGTTGTACGATTCCCGTTGCGAAGAACGGGTAGTGCACACAGATGAAAAGGTCGCAAATTGGTGCGTACATAGTGCTGCCATACTGTACTGCTTGTGGACACGGTAGTATCTTACACCAGAAAATGTGTTACAGTTTAGATGTACTTTGATTCTATTCTAATGTTTATAGGTTTTTCGGTCTTTTTAAGGTCATGTAACACACTACCGATAAACCGGCATACCAAATCGACTTTAGGAGTGACAGGGCCATTTACAACAATGTAGGAGGCTAGATTTCTATATCAATGGCACACTGATCGTTTTCAATGTCCGCAATTTGCCGTATCGCACGGTTGTGATGTCACTGTTTAAATATTCTCATTGTCCCGTTCCTTTGTTAGACTGAGTTCCTTATTTTTGTTTGATGGAGTGCTGTACTACTAAAAATGTTCTCTACATATTAGAGCTGTCAAATTCGTACTAATCCTAAATTCTACTTATAGAACTAAACATATTATATACAAGAGAAATATGATGGCCATGACGATGAAGAGGATTGTGATGGTTTAGTTTATTTTGTTGAAGTTGAACCTCCTATTAACAACCAGGGTTATTTAAGGACGTGCCAGGTTTTGGAGGTGGAGAAGAGCCGGAGTACCCGGAGAAAAACCACCGGCCTACGGTCAGTACCTGGCAACTGCCCCACGTAGGTTTCGAACTCGCAACCCAGAGGTTGAGGGCTAGTGATAAAGTGTCGGGACGCCTTAGCAACTCGGCTACCGCGGCCCCCCTCTTGGTGATGGGATTGATGCTCACGTGGTAACAGAATTAGCCGTATTTCAGTATTTGAATCCTAGTGACACATTAAACCCTTGCCAGCTGTATTCGAGCCAAAATTGAAGGGATCCAGCCCGTGACAGTGTGAATTAGGCTTCAACATCGATTTCATTCGGAACAATTATTCTTTCATCTTTCTCGAAAGGAAGAAACCAATTTACGTCTGCAATTGAAAAGAGGAAGTGTCTTGTTCATTTCACTCAAAAACCAATTGTGTTGAAGATAGAAAACTATATGGTACCCCAACTGGAAGAATTTAATTAACCAACATACACTGTGTAGGCTATAATCATTCCAGTGTTGTTTACTAAAACCTTTATTACATTGAAAAACGGCAGTTATTGAGTTAAGTAATTATTTTAAATATTAATTAAACTGCCATGTGTTACCAGTAGCTTTAAACGGATGATCTCAATTTGCATGTAGATGATTATCGTGCACACATTGTATCATTTTTTAATACGCCTTAAAGGATTAAAACGGCAGTGCATAAGAACGTATGCGTATTTATGTCAATTCTACAAAGCTGTATACATTGGTGGCGGTCCTACTCATCATTAATATCATTGAATTTAAATACCGTATTAAAATATGGGATATGCTATCATATGTGAATAGCCACATTTGTTAGTAAAGCGTGCCAATTAGCATTCCTCGCGGGCTATAGGTCGTTTCTAATTAATATGATAATAAGCATTGTCATGTAGTTATGTTGATGTGTCACAAGTTTGACCAACTTACACGAAGCCTTAGAAAATATTTACCTCTTCTTCATACCAGTGGTGGAAAGAACACTAGTACGATATAAGGTAGCTAGGATACAATGGGTGGTCGGGAGGTATCACTTGCATTTCACCTAGGAGGCCGGGGTTCGATTTCCCGCAAATATTGAGTTAGTCTGGCTCTTTAGAATATTAAAATCATAGATAGAATTTACCTGTATGATTTTGGTCTTCAGGATATGTCTGATTTCCAGGTATCAAACTAAGGGGAGATAATCTAGTATTATAATTTACCTGATAAATTCTTAACAAAACCATGGTGGCCAGTCTACTGCAGATTATTTGTTCATGTCTTGTCCTCGTGTTATTGATTCTGAGATAGAAATACGGTTCCGTTACTATATCGGTATTCGCTGTTGTCATTGTCTTCTTTGGCTATTTACATTGTATGATAACAATGGAATGTACATCAAACCAAGTTTATATGAACGTTACACTTATCAATGTAGGGCACGCATATATCCCTGTCAAAAACCCCGTCATCCTGCGCCAGTTCTCGTATCGTAATCCCCAGATACAATTTTCTGATTGTACCGGAAGTGGAAGTGGAAGAGAAATGGAACTCAAGCACGTGTCCTTACAAGTCTCGCGCTATTTCTTATCTTACTATTATCGGACATTGTGTATAGGATCTCATCACCGGAAACAAGCTGTGTTCAATATCTTTCCTTGGGCATTTTTGTGCCGAATAAATCGAATGGTTTCTCTAACCTCTAGTGAATCTTACATCTGTGTAATACATCTGTATCTTGTATGTGCAGTTTCTCATTCTGCTATTTCTCTGGAAGTTTGAGGGTACACTTATGTAATGGTATTAATCTGAATTTTAAAACAGGTTATGCTATTTATCCAATATTTGACGTATGCTGAATTAATGCCGATTTTGGTATTTTACCTGTTAACATTTAGTATAGTTTTGCCATTTTTCTATAAACATTTGAGTATAGTTTTACTATTTCTCTATAAACATTGAAGTAAAGATTTGATATTTCTCTATAAATGTTTAAGCATAGTTTTGCTATTTCTTTTTAAGCATTTGAGTATAGTTTTGCTATTCCTCTATAAACATTTGAGCATAGTTTTGATATTTTTCTTTAAACAATTGAGTGTTGATTTGGTATTTCACTATAAACATTTGAGCACAGTTTTGCTTTTCCTCTATAAACATTTGAGTGTTGTTTTGGTATTTCTTTATAAACATCTAAGTATAGTTGTGGTATGTCAATATAATGTTTAAGTATAGATTTGGTATTTCTCTATAAACATCTTGAGTGTAGATTTAGTATTTTTGAAAAGAAATTGAATATAGATTTGGTATTTCTATGAACGTGTGTGTACAGTTTTTGTATTTCTCTATACCCATTTGTATTTCTCTATATCTCAATAAACTTTTGGGTATTGTTTGAGTATTACTCCGTATATTTGGTATTCCCAGAGCGTTTGAATGCAGGTTTTGAGTTATTTATATGAACTTTTGAAACTAGTTATGGTAGTTTATGGTAATTATGGTATTTATGTGAATAACGTACACGTCATCTGATAAAGTTATATATAAATCTCGTGTGACAGAACGTTGTTGTGAAGAGTCGTTCTAGAGTAATGTACCAAAATTATACATATTCGTACATGTTCGCTGTTTTGTTTTTAATGTATAGCATTTCCATATTATTTTCGTAACGTTTTCACTTAAACGATCAGGCTCTAGTTTCATCAATATCTAATATCTTCAATAAATTACTGAATATCCTTACTTAAGGAAGTTCCCTTGACTTAAAATTTCCTATAGGAAAGCATTATTGGATCAAACGGGAAAAAAATCTTAGTTATGTAACATTTCTTATACCCTGTAATGATTTCCTATGGAAATTATAAGTGAAGGTATTTGCTTACGTTAGGATATTGATGAAGCTATACAAATGTACTACGGATCACTGTAGCTTATATTAGTATACATGTATTAATAATCTCAAAGTATATATACAGATTCTGAACTTGGGTGGATACCGTACATGATATATTAACCAGTACAAAGGTAAGCCTACATAATGTGTATACATACGTGTAAATAAACATAGTTAACAGAATTAACTGATTGGTATCAAAGGTCAGTTTCCATGACACTATTTCCCGTCTTTCAGGTCTGTCGCCACTTGTACACACAGCTCAGACTTGTAACGTGTAACGTGTACCTGCTTCATCACAACTGCAAGATCCTGGATTCAGCCTCCGCAACCTCAGACATATAACACACCCGCGGCTCACTTCTTCTCATGCTGTGTCCTTCATTCTATGATTGAGTGCCAATGTACATAACGCTAATCCCAATACACATCCTTTATATGTGCGATGTGTGGATTCGGAATTTCTCCTAAGACGTGGATTACTTGGTTTTGTGGTCATTTAATACCTTATATGGATGTCACTAAGAATGTGTGCCAACGCACGTGATAGTTTCCCGTTTGAATGTCTGCCTAAAACGTAAGTAAACTTAGATTTTATTACGATTAGTTTATTTGTAATACTCAAATTATATATATATCTATATTTTTATTTTCATTTGAAACTTTTGCCTTCATTATATGTACAGTGATGTTAATTGCTTGGCTCAGCTGATGCATACCTAGGCTTTGGAATATTTATGAGTACTGTATATCAATTTATTGTCTTTTCATATTGCCAACGTAATGCCATTTGAAAGAAGAATAGCACGTGTGATTACACGTGTTTTTTCTAATTAATGACGAATTGAAGACTTATCCAAATTTTACCCAAACGAAGACATTTCGAACCTCTTTGACATTTTCACGAGATGTGACTAAAGTGTTAAAGCAAAGGCATGAGAGGATATCATTAAATACATATGTGTATCATGAGATCTGGGATATTATATTAGCGCTTGTATCGTACGATTTAGGGGGAAATGTGGGTATCTTTAAATGTAGGGTATTAGTGTGTACATTATTTATCTAGAGTATTAGAGCTCGAATCGTGATATCGAGGGTAATAATTAGCGCGCGTATCGTAATATCAAATGTATTAGAGTGCATATCGTGATATCGAGGGTAATAATTAGCGCGCGTATCGTGATATTGAGAGTAATAATTAGCGCACGTATCGTGATATCGAGGGTAATAATTAGCGCGCGTATCTTGCTATCGAATGTATTAGCGCCCGTGTCGTGAGATCTAGGGTATTGTGTGTCGTGATATCTAGTATATAAGTGCATATGTCGTGAAATCTAGGATATTAGTGCGTGTGTCGTGAGGTCTAGGATATTAGTGTGTGTGTCGTGATATCAAGGATATGAGTGCGTGTGTCGTGAGGTCTAGGATATTAGTGTGTGTGTCGTGAGATCTAGGATATTAGTGCGTGTGTCGTGAAATCTAGGATATTAGTGTGTGTGTCGTGATATCTAGGATATTAGTGCGTGTGCCGTGAAATCTAGGATATTAGTGTGTGTGTCGTGATATCTAGGATATTAGTGTGTGTGTCGTGATATCAAGGATATGAGTGCGTGTGTCGTGAGATCTAGGATATTAGTGTGTGTGTCGTGATATCTAGGATATTAGTGCGTGTGCCGTGAAATCTAGGATATTAGAGTGTGTGTGTCGTGATATCTAGGATATTAGTGCGTGTGCCGTGAAATCTAGGATATTAGTGTGTGTGTGTCGTGATATCTAGGATATTAGTGCGTGTGCTGTGAAATCTAGGATATTAGTGTGTGTGTGTCGTGAGATCTAGGATATTAGTGCGTGTGTCATGATATCTAGGGTATAACTGCGCATGTCGTGAAATCGAGAGTGTAAGTGCGCATGTCGTGATATCTAGGATATTAGTGCGTGTGTCGTGAGAATGAGGGTATTAGTGCGTGTGTCGTGAGATCTAGGATATTAGTGCTTGTGTAGTGAGATCTAGGATATAAGTGCGTGTGTCGTAAGAATTAGGGTATTAGTGCATGTGTCGTGAGGATTAGAATATAAGTGCGTGTGTCGTGAGCATTAGGGTATTAGTGCGTGTGTCGTGAAATCTAGGATATCAGTGCGTGTGTCGTGAGATCTAGAATATTAGTGCGTGTGTCGTGAGATCTAGGATATTAGTGCGTGTGTCGTGAGAATTAGGGAATTTGTGCGTGTGTCGTGAGAATTAGGGTATTAGTGCGTGTGTCGTGAGAATTATGATATCAGTGCGTGTTTCATGAGATCTCGGATATTAGTGCGTGTGTCGTGAGAATTAGGGAATTAGTGTGTGTGTCGTGAGAATCAGGGTATTAGTGCATGTGTCGTGAGAATTATGATATTAGTGTGTGTGTGTGTCGTGAGGTCTAGGATATTAGTGCGTGTTTCGTGAGATCTAGGATATTAGTGCGTGTGTCGTGAGATTTAGGGTATTAGTGCGTGTGTCGTGAGAATTAGGGTATTAGTGCGTGTGTCGTGAGAATTAGGATATAAGTGTGTGTGTTTCGTGAGATTTCGGATATTTGTGCGTGTGTCGTGAGATCTCGGATATTAGTGCGTGTTTCGTGAGATCTCGGATATTAGTGCGTGTGTCGTGAGATCTCGGATATTAGTGCGTGTTTCGTGAGATCTCGGATATTAGTGCGTGTGTTGTGAGATCTCGGATATTAGTTCGTGTTTCGTGAGATCTCGGATATTAGTGCGTGTGTCGTGAGATCTCGGATATTAGTGCGTGTTTCGTGAGATCTCGGATATTAGTGCGTGTATCGTGAGATTTAGGGTATTAGTGCGTATGTCGTGAGATTTAGGGTATTTGGGTGTGACGTATCCAGCCCTCCCCCCTGAAAATATCTCTGATGTCGTAGCTATGGTACGCTAGCAAACTAAGGTTTTTCTGATGTAACTATCTATGCCTCGTATTCTGGATTTAATCAATTCAGCGGACAACGGATTGACAGGCGGACATTATAACAAAGGACACTGTTGGCACCATATGTTTCGAGGACTGGCTATCATTTCATACTAATTAACCATTCCTTTACATCAAAACCATCGCTTTACATTTGGTATTTCCTGCCATCCACATTGCATGAGTTTTTGTCTAAAACCAAGTTTTTAATATATTCTGGCATCGTGAAAATTACACTGAGACGCCTTGTTCAGTACCAACCATACCACATCATCCCCTCTTACCAACCATACCACATCATCCCTCTTACCAACCATACCACATCATCCCCTCTTACCAACCATACCACATCATCCCCTCTTACCAACCATACCACATCGTCCCCTCTTACCAACCATACCACATCATCCCTCTTACCAACCATACCACATCATCCCCTCTTACCAACCATACCACATCGTCCCCTCTTACCAACCATACCACATCGTCCCCTCTTACCTTACCAACCATACCACATCATCCCCTCTTACCAACCATACCACATCATCCCTCTTACCAACCATACCACATCATCCCCTCTTACCAACCATACCACATCATCCCTCTTACCAACCATACCACATCGTCCCTCTTACCAACCATACCACATCATCCTCTCTTACCAACCATACCACATCATCCCTCTTACCAACCATACCACATCATCCCTCTTACCAACCATACCACATCATCCCCTCTTACCAACCATACCACATCATCCCCTCTTACCAACCATACCACATCATCCCCTCTTACCTTACCAACCATACCACATCATCCCCTCTTACCTTACCAACCATACCACATCATCCCTCTTACCTTACCAACCATACCACATCATCCCTCTTACCAACCATACCACATCATCCTCTCTTACCAACCATACCACATCGTCCCCTCTTACCAACCATACCACATCACGCCCTCTTACCAACCATACCACATCATCCTCTCTTACCAACCATACCACATCATCCCTCTTACCAACCATACCACATCATCCTCTCTTACCAACCATACCACATCATCCCTCTTACCAACCATACCACATCGTCCCCTCTTACCAACCATACCACATCATCCCCTCTTACCAACCATACCACATCATCCCCTCTTACCAACCATACCACATCATCCCTCTTACCAACCATACCACATCATCCCCTCTTACCAACCATACCACATCGTCCCCTCTTACCAACCATACCACATCACGCCCTCTTACCAACCATACCACATCATCCTCTCTTACCAACCATACCACATCGTCCCCTCTTACCAACCATACCACATCACGCCCTCTTACCAACCATACCACATCATCCTCTCTTACCAACCATACCACATCGTCCCCTCTTACCTTACCAACCATACCACATCATCCCCTCTTACCAACCATACCACATCATCCCCTCTTACCAACCATACCACATCACGCCCTCTTACCAACCATACCACATCATCCTCTCTTACCAACCATACCACATCGTCCCCTCTTACCTTACCAACCATACCACATCATCCCTCTTACCAACCATACCACATCATCCCCTCTTACCAACCATACCACATCATCCCCTCTTACCAACCATACCACATCGTCCCCTCTTACCAACCATACCACATCATCCCCTCTTACCAACCATACCACATCGTCCCCTCTTACCTTACCAACCATACCACATCATCCCCTCTTACCAACCATACCACATCATCCCTCTTACCAACCATACCACATCATCCCTCTTACCAACCATACCACATCATCCCTCTTACCAACCATACCACATCATCCCCTCTTACCAACCATACCACAGCATCCCCTCTTACCAACCATACCACATCATCCTCTCTTACCAACCATACCACATCGTCCCCTCTTACCTTACCAACCATACCACATCATCCCCTCTTACCAACCATACCACATCATCCCCTATTACCAACCATACCACATCATCCCCTCTTACAAGTGTTATCAAATTTCATCGATCTGAAGAGTTTATATTTGTGAAGGAGGGACCAACATATTACAGACAAATCGCATTATATATATAGATATGTATACAAAAAAGGTCTAGACGAAATATAATAGCAAACACAATAGAGTATTCAATATAAGACATATATGTCTTTCTGAAAACTATTGTCATCAATATAACTAAAAGGAAACTAAATTAAACGTGAAAATATATACACTGTATATATTCCCGCGTATGTCTGGACGTATTTCCGGTTTTGTATTGTTTGGATTTTTACTGTCCCATCGGTCATATACACAGAAACTGTAAGCCACGGGTATATTACGGTGAAGCTACATGTTACATATATGTATAGCAAAAAATACGGTCAGATCTGTCGCACGGCCGTTTTGTGAGTTTGTGTGAATTATTCAGAGCAATTTGGGAATATAATCAACGTAACTTGGTTTTTACATAAATTAATTATTGTTTAACATATTCAAGTTATTTTCCACCGTGGTTTATCAACAGAGGTTAATTATATTTGTCATACAGCGTGAACACATAATTGAATTTGTGTCTACTTCACAGCCGCACAAGCAGCATGGCCTAAATAATATATAAAGGAAATAATCATTTGAATTAATCAAGTTGAACTTTTGCTCGCGCCAAACCTTTTTTGTTCTCTCATGGTGCCCCTTTTTAATTTAACAAAGAAGTGTTTGTTCCATATATCAGGATATGCCACTTTACATTCCATTGGTTCGGTTTAGGGGTAGGCGCCTACAATTGTGAATGCATTTTATCGGTACCCTCTAAAAAGAAGACGCCCGTGCCCCCCTTCGGGTTTTGATGGCGCCTCTTATGACATTTTTTATAGACGAAGTGGGTCACACATTTTGGCATAATGACAGACATTTTCCTGGTCATGCACGGAATTTGTTTTTGTGAATTTGTTCTTTCACAATGACATTGCGTTGCTTCACGATTTTTCTACTATAATTAATGATTATCAACCAATCAAACTGTCGCTATATTGCTGACGTGGCCATCTTTAAAGCTAATTTGAGTATCATGACAAAGTTTTAACAGTCAAAGGAAAATGCGCACGCGTATGGTGGAAACGGGCCACGAGGAGGAAACAAAGGAATTGTTTGTGTAAAATTATCCTTGAATATATTCATGCAGAAGTGGCACAAATATGTTAGCATACCAGTAATCAATTCACTTATACGTTAACTGCATCACAGGGGCTTGGCACGATTTTCCAAATGATGGTCCATGTATTATTATAGTGTCTATGATTCACGTAAAAAAATATAACTTCAATCTGTTAACAACTTTTAAGACTCCATTTCAATATAGTTTGATAAAATGCCCAATAATTATAAAATTTATAAAGAAAATATCAAAAAATGGCACAACAACAAATATTGCCTATTTATAACAATTATGTATATAGGTATTTTGTCTTTCTTATACCCGTATTTTGTTCATACCATTTCACAATATCACTAAAAAGGACCAAAACCATAGCCCCCAGGGAGGATCGAACTCCCGACCCCTGGTTTACAAGACCAGTGCTCTATCCACTGAGCTATGGAGGCTTACTGTCGCCTACTTAAACCTTGCCAAATTATGCTGACAGCTGTACTTATTATTTGTGGAGATATTCAGAGTATAATCAATGATAGATTTCCCAATTATGATTTGTATTAATGCCAGACGTTACTTAGATATTGATTGTATACAGGAACGATCAGGCAATGGAAATCGGATATCTGTGTATTGTTTACACTTTGTCTGCTTGCGACGTCATGCTTCATAGAAATGTCACCATATCTCTAGTTTTAATAGCTGTCCAGACCCATCGTGATTTTCTTTGCTTCCCTTCTGGAGAACCTGGCTCTTTCTGGAAGGACTGCAACAGCTGAGGGATGGAATTATATACTACTTATAAGCACATTTAAAGATGCATTTATTCATTGTTATATTCCCATCAACACGACATTGAGAGGGACGGTCACGGAAAATAACATTTGAAATATTATATATTGCTGTTCGCTGTTGGTATGTTCAACCAATAATCAGTGCTCACGTGCATAACAAACTTGAGCATACACTTCATTTTTTTGTTTTCGAGAAATCCATGCCTTGCATGTTCAGGTGTTGGGAACAACCTTAAATTAACTGGATAGCTCTTTAAACATAAAATCGATATAAAGGATACAAAAGCACTTGATATACAGATATTTATAGTGCTCATTGCGTTGATTAAGAGGATATCGGACAATACAGTGTTGGAAATTGATTAGATTAAACTTTTCCTGAATGATACACTGTACATCAAATCCAGTTGAATTACTTATAAAACAGGTGTTGTGTTTGGTTGAGGAGTACGTGCGTCCTATGCCATGTGCAGGAGGATGCATGACAAGGTCGTACATGTGACAACTTCCTCGCTGTATGGATCAATGTGGAACATCCCTGTAATTACAAGCGTTCCCGAGAGATAGATCACACTGCCTAAACCACGTCCGTGCCATGATCGTTTAGACTTTTTAATACGATTAACACAATAGGGCATAAAAGCTAACGAAATCAGGAAAATGTCACGAAGACTCACTCGTGTTTTTGAAGAAGAAAAAATAAAAATGGCCGATGGGTGCAATGAAACAGATGGCAACAAAATTCCTGATTTGGTTTAACATAAACGGAAGTGGTTTTAAACAATATCATGGTCCGTCACATGCAGCATGCCCTGAGAGCCGTCTCTGGTTCCATTCGATAGACATTTTTGTGCTAATCTGTTTAGCATTTTATTTTTTATTAAACTAGTTATAATGCGTTGAGTGATATATATGGAATGTAATTTGCTTTCATAATATCGGTGAAATAATCAATGCCTATTCTTATCAAATGAACCTTTATCGGATACCATCAACTCTACATACCACACGTTGAGATCAGACTCAACAGCATTTATGATTAAAGTCTATTTTCTTCGGGTTATCCAAAATAACTACATATATGTACAGCTGAACTCGGTTAATGTTATTTACCCGAGCTTATGCGAAGTTATCTCCCCATACATTATGTAACCCGAAGTTATGTTTCTGTCGTCATACTTGATTTTTTTTAATTAAAAAATAAATTAATTAAATTAAAAACAATTTTTTTTAAAAGAAGATATTAAAATAAAATAACAGTTATGTTCCTTAACTAACATGTTTTCTTAATCTAACAACAATATTACATTTGACCTTACCTGTTCGAAACACTTTTTTCTACATCAAAGACATATCTGGTAACCCCTGAGAAGTTTTGGTTCACATTTACACCATAGTATCATAACATCGAGATCTACAACATATCATCTTCTAGTGGTCATTATTCAAGGTTGAAAGGTCACGTTTGACCTCTTCTGAATGGGACACAACGTGGCATGTCTTGGTGAATGACGCGTTCGTCTTTCAGCATGGGGACCACGGCTCGATTCCCCTTCAGGACATGAAAAGGCAACTGTCCGCCTGCAGGAGTTTTCTTGTAATACTTTAATTTCCTTCCATATCAAAACCTCCTGTAAGCTTCTATCGGAGACAACAAAAGGGGCCAACAGTAATTAAACAGGGTTTCATAATTGTTGTAAAGATAAGGTAATTGAGATGGATTAATCGTCCTCATGAAATTGGATGATACTTTATCTGTAAAGGAGTATGTGGATGATTAAAGGTATCTTTCAAAGAAATTTAATCACTTTGGTATGGTAATAATCATCATTCTCATTTCCAAGGCCGGGCATTGAACTCGACATTGATCGCATATGATTCCATTAGTCTACAGTAATACGTGAAGAGATGTAAACAGAAAAACAAAAAGGGTTAAAAATGTGAAACGGAGCAGACATGAAATACTCATCACACGTTAGATATCATAGACACCACGTGAATTTTGGGAGAACCCAAGACATACAGTTTACGACAGGAATAAACTGTGGTAACCATAACTCTCCAATTGTTCAAACATTAGTCCTTTACGATGTAGAATGGCGGTCATATAGATTCCAGCGCATGCGCAGTGCGCTAGCTACGGACTGACAGATGGACCATTTCGTTCTTTGTGTATAAATAATGAAGTAAATAAAAGGGTTGGCGGTATTAACTGGTCCTCCACTTCCGGTCGTAAGACAGGCACGCAGAATGTCTCGCGCTTTGATGGAATTTGGCATGCGTACTATAAGGGTTTTGTACTACAAAATGTCGGTCAGTTGTCAATTTCTTTCGATTTTCAGTTTTATTAATTGCTTATCTCCCCAATAGATCTGTACTCAATACGTCAATCACGTGACATTTACTAGTTCATTTAGAAGTCAAAGTTTAAACGGTTTAGTAGAAGTAGAAATGTCTTGTATATGAACGACAGTACAGGTGTGGTTTGTTTTTTAGAGGCACGGGATTCTACCTAACAAGGTTTCATAGTTCATTTTGTCCAATTCTTACGACTGAATTATATACAGGAACGTGCAAATCAGTCAGCAAATGAAAAGGCAGTCCTAAAAATGGCGGCCATCTCCTAAATCCATGTCGATATCAAATAGTTGTGAATCGTTCCTTCTTACGTAGAAATGTCGTCTCCATGATCGGCAGTACAGTTCAGATTCTTCAATTGGAGTACATATGCACTAATGGCATAATTATAAAAATGTTTTGTGACCTCGGGATCTAAAGGTTGCCAGAGTGAATTATATCTTATGCAAGATGTTTAGTTTGTTAGTTTGCTAGTTTTAGTTTACACCAGCACTACTGATTGGTTTGTGAGGTTTTCTAATTACAAGTAAATGGATAACGAGCATTTCCCCTTTAAGACACCAACGGATGTAAACCGTAGGTCTATATATAACTCCATCAATGACTTAAAGGGTTGATACTGCATTGTATTACTTGGCATCAATAAAATCTAGTTCACGTGTACATTGTACAGTCTAGGGATAGTAGACATTGTAAAGTTGTGATATTTCTGATAAATAATTATAATTTCATATCCATATTCCAATACATTTCGCCGAATGTCACTAATTCTTACCCGTTTTCTTACCAACAACGACGACGACAATTATTTCATTTTCGTAAACTTATACAGTGGAGGAAAATTGAATGTGGAAACATTGTTTTGATAATGCCATACTGTAGGTGATACACGTCTTAAAATTGAACGGGGAAAATAAAACTATTGTGTGGCGTAAACGTTTAATCATACATATGTGGACAAGTATGCCTTTTTTCGTGTCCGTCTTCTTTTTCTATCTCTGTATCGAGGTACTTACAACAATATACGTACTTGATCCTAAAGGATTAAATGTCGATTTCAAAAGTCACGATGAAATCAAACCTCGATGTACATATATAGTTTAAACTGTTTATTTTTCTATCCCTGCAGCATTACAGGTACCTTGATGTGATGATTAACTACGAAAACGTCAACACGACCAATTTTGATTACTATCAATTGATTTATAACTGATAAACAATAAAATCGTGTTACACTAAATAGCGGGGGGAAATCCACGGCGTCTATTGGCTTGCTCAGCACAGACTCGTGTCTCGTAAATTTCTGCGCGAGTTTTTTCCCCCAAGTTTAAAAGCATCAGACTGCATTACATACGTAGGTCACGTGTCCTTTTGCTTACGGCAGGGATTAGGTGGGCGTAATCATTCGTCAGCATGCTGCTCACCAAGGCGTTTGATCCGCCGTAGACCAGGGAGAAAAAACATCTGCATCTAAAGTTCAGCATCTTAACGTTTCGGAAAATTACAGCTACAGAAAAAGTAATTTACCTACGGAGATAATTCTATAAAGCGGATGTTTCATACGAGATAATTCTATAAAGCGGATGTTTCATACGAGATAATTCTATAAAGCGGATGTTTCATACGAGATAATTCTATAAAGCGGATGTTTCATACGAGATAGTTCTATAAAGCGGATGTTTCATACGAGATAGTTCTATAAAGCGGATGTTTCATACGAGATAGTTCTATAAAGCGGATGTTTCATACGAGATAGTTCTATAAAGCGGATGTTTCATACGAGATAGTTCTATAAAGCGGATGTTTCATACGAGATAGTTCTATAAAGCGGATGTTTCATACGAGATAGTTCTATAAAGCGGATGTTTCATACGAGATAGTTCTATAAAGCGGATGTTTCATACGAGATAGTTCTATAAAGCGGATGTTTCATACGAGATAGTTCTATAAAGCGGATGTTTCATACGAGATAGTTCTATAAAGCGGATGTTTCATACGAGATAGTTCTATAAAGCGGATGTTTCATACGAGATAGTTCTATAAAGCGGATGTTTCATACGAGATAGTTCTATAAAGCGGATGTTTCATACGAGATAGTTCTATAAAGCGGATGTTTCATACGAGATAGTTCTATAAAGCGGATGTTTCATACGAGATAATTCTATAAAGCGGATGTTTCATACGAGCAACATTGGAATCGTAGAAACACCTGTTAGGTCAATTTAATTAGGTCACTTTACGAGGTAACGGATGTGTAATGGTCAGTTTGTTGTCCTCTGTCCGGTCGTCAGTTAAAACCTTGACGGATGCACGACGATAACAGAAGCTTGTGATTGTCAGTAGAGTATCACAGTGAATTACAAAACATATACAGATATTTATCTAACTAATTTGGGTGTCATTTTCTTGTTTATATCGATGTTTGTTGATAATTAGGATCAGCCCAAGTCCCCTTTGAAGACTGCTTGTTAACGACAAATCTCGGAATCCTATCACAAAATGTCCAGGCAATTATGATTGATTAAAAGTAAGCTATTTATCCACGGATTATAGAGGTACATATACATTATACATGTAAATAAATATCCTCTGATATATCACAGGTGTATCGGGAATGTAACATATTCAGACGACTTGACATAAAACCAAAGACTGACCTAAAGGTTATGGTCATTATAATTTATGAAACATGGAAAGCTATAAATAGTAATGGGTAAACGTGTTGATAATTATTTAAGGGCAAGCGAACGACTATATATATTTTTTTTTTTTACATTGTAGCCTTTTCATTTGAAACTACTTTAAAGTCTGATATTTACCGGCATGTAGGTAATTCTTCACAACACTAAAACCATGTTTACGAGACTACACATATACAAACTGTCTCTCATTAACACATGTATCAGCACATTGATAATTGTGTTTACAGCTTTGTATTTACATCATTTTGTTTGCAACACATTGTATACATCCCCCATATAAAATAAAGTAAACACATTGTATACATTTAAGTTCAGCACTATTTCTTTTTTGTTTGTTTTTTGAAATTTTATTTCGCTGTTTTTTGTTGTTTTTTTGTTTTTTTTTTCGAATTGTCCTATCGATAGGTTACTGTTAAAAAAGAGATTTTGTTGTGCGATTGCAAAACCAAGAAAAGGTTACGGTGGTTGATAAACATGTCATTTTCTTTACTGGTCTCAATAATTAGAACATTCATATACATTACCATGTTTTTTTCATTTGATGGCCCTCTGCAGCTGAATTTGTTTACAAACCACATGTTTATTTTAAACCTTTCAAAGACAAAAATGTCAATAAACAGAGCACCAAGTAATTTCATTGTACATACAACGAGAAAAATTGACGTGACATTTTGTTGACAGTGTAGTAGGAGACGGGAAAGTTTGGTGATGTGACTCTTTCATTCCTTCTTGTAATCATCGTCACAGTGTTCTGGTAAAAGAAGGAAGGACGCCATTTTGTCAGGAAGATACGGGTAATCATTTTCTCGCGGGTAATACTACTGGTGGTGTCGAGACCGATTGCGACTGTCGGAACACTATCGATACACTCCAGGCGACATCATATCCGCTAGTCGCCCGCTGTCACTGCTCATTGATTTCTACTAAGCTGTTTTATGGTGATCTAAACAGAACCTTGCTATCTTCATTAACATACGACGATGTATGGAATTACTTTAATCCAATTCGACCACCCCCTCCCGACACTCATCGGGAAAATACGTGTCTCTCCCTAACAAATGATCATTTTTGTTTGATCGATCGAGGTTCAACGATCTCGTAACAGTCAGGGTCCTAATATGAGAACGGAGGTATAATACACAAAAACGGTTGTGCATAGTGGATTATAAATCTGTAAGACAGTTTTAAAACCTTACTGAACGTCTCGACTAGATTAGAAAGCTATAAGCATGCATACGTTTTGTACATGTACTTTTCTGTTCCGGCGTTAAGTTCCCAGATTTATATACTGGCATGACTTCTTCATATTTCCATCTAGGAACAAAGAGGTCATTTCCTCCAGTGCGGGGCGAAGCATGACGATCAATTCTCGTGCTCAAATTGTGCAACACGGTCATATATTTACATTTGGATGGCAAAGCCAAGATATAAACTAACTACATAAATGTCTATGAGAGTATAACTGACACCAAAATCGTGACATCATTCCATGCGTAAGAATATATTGTTACAAACATAATTTTATTTACGTTCCACACAGTAATTCAATGTTTGATGATCGAAATTTCGAGAAGCAAAACATAAGTTAATGTTGTATAAAACAACAACAACAACAGCAACAACAACAACAACAACAACAACAACAACAAAATCTTCTCTCCGGTCGTATAGGACCGTATCACAGGGACACTCACTATCGTGTGACTTTACAGGTGCATTCTAGTGAGTAAACAGACAACTCAATCGAGTGCAAACCCATTCGATTGTGACGTGCCCCTGTGTTCCGGCCACGTCAACATTGTTAACCTCGATATACCTGGTACACCGGATCGTGGTCCTGACACGGTGTCTAAAAACCATTCAAACATTTCCAGCTACATTTCCGATTCCAAAACTAACCCGCTTGCATACAAATGCCGGCTCGACCGTGTTAAGTGAATTTATCCATGCGCAAAATATATTCCTAGTGACAATTTGAAAACAAATATACTTCGAAAAATCACGTTGTTCAATAAAACATGCAAGTAGATACAGTACCATGATGCGATTTTGATAAACTATGTTTAAAACACTTGCATGTTTATTTGATTCTCGTTATTTCTATGCACTATATTTTGTTTACCAATCTGCATGCGATAAAAGGCTCTTCCACTGTTAAGCCCAAATGTCAGAGCTGTGGTAAGGAAATGTGAACTTTTTTATTCATTTTTTAAAAGAGAAACAGAAAACGTAAATATAGATTATAAACAGTCCTCATATGGTATCTATGGTCGATTTAAATGCCAGAACATTGTAAACAAACATTAGTTGAGGCTAGAGCGATATTTTATGTTTGTTTGCAAAGCTCTGGCATCTAATTCGGCCATCAAGACATTTAAGTTCGTAAGTAAAAAGCATGGAATAATAAAATACATGGATAATAAACAGAACTGGTCAAATGTCATATTTATTGAAAAAAACTAGGTCACATTTATATCCTACCGAATGATATATTTCCTTGGTTTATAATCAACGGCAGGAGAATTATAAGACAGATATAAGGTTGGGTTATGGCTGAAGTCTAATTACGCTACTGCGTGCTATTCATTTCCGCATATCGACGAAAACGACACAAATTAATCAGCATTTCTAGAGATAAATTTCCGGTCTCGTTGTCGGTCAGTATCGTGTTCATATAATTAAGAATCATAGTTGGTGTTGCCATACAAGTATTAAAACATAAAAATACCGAGGACTTCGGAACTCTTTCGGATAAACATTTCCTCCCCTCTGAACAGAAACAAATTACGCAATCTTCGGAGTCGGTGAATGTCAAGGTTAAAGTTCATGAACAAAGCCAACAGTCATTGAAATGTTAAAGGTAAGGGCATCATCGAGATGTGTAGCTTGTCCATACTAATTGTCTGGCGGCGAGTCAACCAACCACAGAAATATATTATGTATAAGCTTTGTTTTGTGGACGATCGGTATAAACAAATTGTCAATAAGACTATGTTTAAGTAGAGAATTCTAATCCTATCATAAACTATACATCAGCCTTTTGAACTCCGAAAATTATATGTTAATTGGTTTATAATGACCTTGACCCTTGTGTAAGTAGTAGAGCACTATACAAGAATTTGGAAACCAAGGCAACTCTGGTGATATGTCTAATGAGGTTTTAAATTCCCTTGGGTGGGCTTCATGTGGTGTGCCAAATCGTTAAAACGGAGACAATATGGGATTTGAAAGGAAAAGCTTATGGCTGCAGGTTCCAAAATCTTAGAAATAAATCCCATTGAAACTGTCATCGAATGATCTAGGCCACCTGAGCATTCATACTCTTGTATAACACCAAATCGTGTAAAAAACATGAAGCGCGGATCAAGTGTGTTTTATGTGTCACGTGTAGCTAGCTTATGGTAAGTGTTTTAGGTGAATCACGTGTCACTAGCTCAAGCTATCGCCATTGGTGTACATCACGAGTTCTAGGTCATTGTAAACGTCCTTTGTGTAGCACTTGGTTATAGGACAGCATCGTGGACATTATTTTTTTCTGTTCAAATAAATTATAAAGAGTAGAGAGTAACACTGGGAATCAGACATAATGACGTTATGTTCATTTTTATAATATATAGTCATACTGAAGTGTTCGTATACATATACAGTGTATGTGATTGTTAGACTAAAAGTGTAATGTACATGTACTTTTGTAATTGTGTATTGTGTCCTGCTATATTACATTGTATTGTTTTGTAATTGTGTATTGTGTCATACTATATTACATTGTATTGTTTTGTAATGTCTTCTCTCTGATGTGTTGAAAAACATAAAGAAATAAAAGAATCTGAATCTGGCGTTCTCTCCCTATCGCAATACATCACGAAGAGACATCCAGCTAAATTAGCGAACTGTACTCTCGTGGACGATACTGAGAAGACTGTCTTCTTATGTGTTATCTAGGGAATAATCGGCTCCTTGTTTTCAGCACAAGGAAAATATAAAGGCTTTTCCACATCAAATACCTGCCCGCGTCTGAAACTATGAACACGAGATTTTCCTCTTTTCTTGCGATTCAGCAACCTCTTTAGTTAGGATTGCACTGACTCGATCAGTCCACGTTCTAGGTCTTAATGACAAGTCTTCTTGTAATAAATTGGGAAAGAGTTGCAAAGTTCATCCTTGTTGTCTCGTCATTGGAATGAAATCGTGTTGTTGGTTCTATCAGTGTATAGCATTAATGTTGATGTATACATCGTCATCTGCTGGAGAAACTACTATTTCAGTCTTCCAGGCTCCACCAAGATATTTAGTGAGTATAATTTGAAGTGGTCGACATATTCATCCTCATCTCATTACGTATTTTCACTTGATGATTTCACGTGGAAAAGTTTGGAAGAACTTACTCAGAAATATTAGAGTCACTCTTCTCCATTTCAGGAAACGTAATGAAAATGTGAGTATTTTCCCTTGTTTCATATATCAGCAGATTCGGTTCGGTTTCAGAGCTCCTGGTATAATGATCAGTATGTTTTCGCAAAATCCTAGTTGTTCTACAGCAGCTGGGGCGTACCAAATATATCTATGCAGTTTTGCATCTGGAGAATGCTGTTTGGAGTTTCGTTGGCAGAGATCATCTTGAGGTCGTGGACTGTAGTATTGGGGCGAGACATCACTTATAAATGTATGTACCATTCCAGCCTATCAGCATACATGTTTCTAGATAAGTCGACAAGGAAAGAACGTCGTGGTATAGCTACAGATCAAATCCAGTTAAATGGCGTATCAAACCATGAGGCTGTAAACAATAAAATACAACGACGATATGACATCTTCCTGCTACTAATTGTGTCGTCGTTATGTATAACGGGGATTGTGTTTAATGTTTGGTATTATCATAGATCATATAGAACAATCATTAACTTGGTTCATAACGTACAAGGTAGTATTTACATAAAACTTCCGTCTAAGGAATGCCTGTTGTGTTCAACTAATCAAAAGCATGTTCACCAGCCAGACGCTGTCGTTTCTCATTGCCATGGTGACTATTTGTGTTTACTGAAATTTTATGGAAGTTTGATGATATCTTCAATGCCGATGTCTTTGATAGGGAAAATTAGCCACGACAGATCGAATTTCGTTTAAAATGTGACGTAATATCTATACTGTTTACGGTCTGTAGGGAACCTCCTCGCGACTATATCTTTACTGACTTATTATTACCTTTACATCAATTATTCACTGGTAATTTAGATTTTTGAAACAATCTTCCCTTGGGAGTGATCCAGCATGCCACTGGTACAAAATATCACTTAATTTGCATCTTGACGCCGGAAGTATCCATGTTTGAAGACACCGGAAGGGACTGTAGTTAATACAATCAAGGCCATGTTTGAGCTTCAAAGACTTATTGTGACCAAGAGTAATTAGTGCAGTATCGATGACGTGAAAACGGATCACATGTGTGATTCCTATCAAGGTCATTGACGCAATGCTACGTACAGAGTATTCTCGAATGCATTGCTTAAAAAAATAAAACTGGAAACGATTGAAAATTAACTGTAAATGTAGATCAATCAAACATCAATGCAGTTTCATTAGTATATAACTGTAGCACAACAATACACATAATCTTTATATTCTAAATATATATAAGTCTTACATTCTCGTAATGTGTTATAAATGACATCATTGTTATCAATAACGTCATTATGACATTAGCTAACAATGTACTCCAAATGACCACATTTCTGCTCCAACACTAATCTAATCTTCTCAAAAGTTTCTTGTCACAATTTTGGTTGTCTGATTTGAAATCTTTTGAATCTCTTTTCTAATCACCAATTGAACTTCGTTAATGTCATTAGGAAGTGGAGAATAAACACAACCCTTAAGATAACTCCACAAGCAAAATCTCACATATTTAAATTGGCCGAGCTGCAGAAGAAACAGCCACCCTAACACTGTTTGCCGGGAGCGGAATTGTCCTATCTTGCTAAAACCACTCATCATCTATATTGATCTTTCTGCACATTAATTCAAGAATAAACTTCTCCTTTTACATTGTCAAATAACGCTCAGATGTCATAGTTGCTGTTTCGTTGCCATCCTCTTCATAAAAACAATCATTCAATGATTTCACAATTACTGAATGCTGCCAAAAAGATTATTTTTTGACTGTGTAATTGTTTATCGGCAAACGCATATTCTGTGTACTAATACAGTAGCAAAGTGTATTTCATTCTTTTTATTCATTTGAATTATAATGTGTTATTTCTAAATCTTACTTTTTATGAATTATTATACATGGCATATATAGCGATACTTTTAAGCAGCAACAATGCTACATATGTACGTTGAGTTACACAATACTGTTAACATACATACATTGTGTTTTCGCCCTATAACAATAGCAAAGAATCTCAAGCATTAATGCTAATTACTTACCCATGTGTATTTCGGGTCTAGAACGAATGAGACTTATCAATTAAGAACCCAAGTGTAAATTTACATAACTGTATTTCCGCACACAACCTATTTAATTTACACATACAGCATCACAACCGATCACAGCTTCCGAGGTATGATTAACATTTGTACATCAGTTGACTTGTTTGATTGTTGATTGTTAAAATCTAACACCATATAAAAAGAAAATTAGCATGCAAATATATGTTAATATGAACATTAAGTTATCTGGGCTATTTTTTGTGTCATAGATTTATTCTCAAGAATGACACGCAACATCAAATTATTTTGTACTTTTGCTCGTCTTTTTTGTACCACATGTTTGGTAATATTCGTGAGTGATTCATTTTGATTATATTCGCAGTAGTGAAATATCATGACAATTAATACTTAGCGAATAATTATGTATACACAAAAATGTATTTGACCATCGTTGTTTTGTATCGACCATCGTTGTTTTGTATTGACCATCGTTGTGTTGTATTGACTATCGTTGTTTTATATTGACCATCGTTGTGTTGTATTGACCATCGTTGTTTTATTTTGACTTTCATTGTTTTATTTTGACTTTCATTGTTTTGTATTGACCATCGTTGTTTTATATTGACCATCGTTGTTTTGTATTGACCATCGTTGTTTTGTATTGACCATCGTTGTTTTGTATTCACTATCGTTGTTTTGTATTGACCATCGTTGTTTTGTATTGACCATCGTTGTTTTGTATTGACCATCGTTGTTTTATATTGACCATCGTTGTTTTATATTGACCATCGTTGTGTTGTATTGACCATCGTTGTTTTGTATTGACGTTCATTGTTTTGTATTGACCATCGTTGTTTTATATTGACCATCGTTGTTTTATATTGACCATCGTTGTGTTGTATTGACCATCGTTGTTTTATTTTGACTTTCATTGTTTTATTTTGACTTTCATTGTTTTGTATTGACCATCGTTGTTTTGTATTGACGTTCATTGTTTTGTATTGACCATCGTTGTTTTATATTGACCATCGTTGTTTTGTATTGACCATCGTTGTGTTGTATTGACCATCGTTATTTTATTTTGACTTTCATTGTTTTGTATTGACTTTCATTGTTTTGTATTGACCATCGTTGTTTTGTATTGACCATCGTTGTTTTGTATTGACCATCGTTGTGTTGTATTGACCATCGTTGTTTTATTTTGACTTTCATTGTTTTGTATTGACTATCGTTGTGTTGTATTGACCATCGTTGTTTTATTTTGACTTTCATTGATTTGTAATTGACGATCGCTGCTTAGGTTATTGTTGAATACATTATTTTAAATTTTAGGTAAAATGTAATATACAATACATTTATCAAAATGTGTTTTATTGTTAAATGTCTGGTTCTGGTCAATTAGTCAATTAGTGTTGTTTTCAGAGACGTACTATCATGATATTGTTATATGGATCAGGATTATTTACAGAGACGTAATCCCATGGTATTGTTATATAGATCAGTGTTGTTTTCACAATCGTACTATCATGATATTGCTATTTGGATCAGAATTTTTTACAGAGACGTACTATCATGATATTGCTATATGGATCAGGATTATTTACAGAGACGTGATCCCATGATATTGTTCTATGGAGAAGCGTTTGTTTTCAGAGACGTGATCTAATGATATTGCTTTTTGGATCAGTGTTCTTTTCAGTGACGTGATCTTACGGTATTGCTATATGGAGCAGTGTTGTTGTCAGTGAAGTGATGCCATGATATTGCTACAAACGACCGATTTTTGTCTGGTGTAATTTGTTCTTTAGTTGGTAACAAAACGGATGTCGCTGTAATTCTATTGAAAGTCTCATCATCTAGTTTTAGATCACGAGTGTCATGCACGAGAACATTTCATGTCATTGTGCCCTATAACTTTGTGCTTTACATGTAGATACAACGTACCATCCAATGCATCAAATATTTCGGTTGCACGTTTCTTAGATTCACATGCAAGCTACATATTGCTCCAGATCATATTATATTGAATTGCAGAAGAACATGATTGCCTATTTCACTGTAGAATTATCAGTCAGGTCCACATGTGTTTCCGCCTGTTGATATACACCCGTCTGTTGTCTTCTTCACATCATGTCATTGCTTTCCATGTGACGACTCTGAAGAGTTATATTTTTTCTGCTTCAATGCCAACTGGAAATACTTGAATTTACGAGGAAATATATATTTGGCCATAGAGGAACTTCAATAATTTACTATCTGTTAAGATTACATAATTTGTTTTGACATCGGCATTAAGACATTTACGAGCATTGTTTAGAGTTAGATAATCACTGTCCTTGATCGAGGTAAATAAGAACATTAATTAACCTGGAAATTGTAATATTGATCGAAGTGAAAGTCAGAATCTGAAGGTAAACAAAAATATCTGAATTCATCAAAGCTAATGACGATATATACCTTATTAGGAAATAAATAAATTAAATTAAGAACGAAAGCGCTGTACATTCCATGACACCTTCAAGGGAAAATCTATTGCGCTATTCTTCACGTGGCCTTGAGAATTAAGTCATAAACAATAGTCGGATGTTGTAATTGATATTGACTTAGCGTATGTTTGTAAACATATTGACCTTACACGTGATAGTTAAGTTTTATCCTAATATCAGTAATATGATTCGACATGCACCATTATCATATAGAATACAATCTGATTAAGTTATACAATAAATATAATTCAGCCCAAAACATCAAGCTCTTCTTTAAAGTCACATTACGATGGACAGCGACTCTCATAAGGCATAAAACCAATTTTGTTGGAGATAAAGGACTCCTGTCTGAAGGTTCTATTACTTTCAGTAACACCTGTTATCTTCTAACTAATATAGATCCTGTCTTCGGTAGTTATCATCAATCTCCGTCAACATTCTAAAATTGCTACAAGCCAATACACCAGGCGACTAATGTTCGAAATATTTTTATCGAATCGCCTATTCACGCCTACTAGTGGACTGAATCTTGCCAAAGACTGTGTAGAAACAGAAGAAATCTTCATCTTAATTCGTAAATATATAATAAAGATATAGACAGTAACAGGCCGCGCACTTAATTAAATAACACAGATTAAAACAACAATTTCCAAAATCAGTTAATAAGTATCCAAGTAAATAACAAATCATCAAGTCACTGGCAAAAACCAAAGAATAGATTTGAGCTTTTGCTCACCACCTATCGAATACATACCTAAATATCTCGACCACTACTGTGACCTTCCTTAGTAGGACTGGGACTCACCATGTGAATTTACTTGTTGTCCCGTGACCTTTCGGATACGTGACCTCGGGAGCGAATCTTAGACGCCTAGAAGTCGGTACCTCCCCGTCCTAGTTGAAGGTCAGCTGGAACAGGCGGGTGTACACTTTCATTCTAATAAGTCACTGAGTCGGTTACAAGTTACTTAGTCAATTGCATGTCACTTCATCGTTTTACATGTCATGACGTCATATAAAAGTCACCAAATGTTTTAGTAATTGACTAGTCAAAAAGGTATAACTAAAGTATCACAAATCCATTGGTGCAAGTCAAGGTTATTGCATTTCAGCAGCGTCGGGATACATTACTATAATAACATGCTTCAAGGTAATATTTGGACGTCCACATATGTTTTCATTTATCACAGAAACATCCTTGAATATATAATAGTATACATAAATTCTATCATAAACACAATTAAACGCCATAGCAGAGCGCTGAATGACCCAAGTTATAAATCTCGTACAAAAAGAAAACCTAAGGTAAGGTAAGGTCTGTAGTACATCACGTATTGTCGTCCTACAATGATATTTACTCACCACTACCCGTCATAACATTCAGCATAACATTTTCAACTAGTAGATCAGGTATCATCTATGGAGGATCGGAGAAGTCGTTTGTTTCCCGTCAACATTTTGTTTACGAGAAGCCTTAATTAAAGTCTGCTTTTAAACTGTCAAAATTTCCATTACGAAAATGACTGCCGGTCATCTTGGGGATCTAAATGGTATTTATGATCAGGTCGTGTCTTTGAGAGACGTGTCGTGACCCAAATTCGGTTTCTTTTACAAGTTCATTTATCCCATTTGATCTTTAACTAATAAAATATTTACCCTCTCCTCAGTAATACCATATAGTAGTGTTTACTGGAGATGTTTTTCCTGTTTACTAAAACTCCATGTATACCGATCTTGAGTTCTCCACACGCGGGTTCCGTGTACTTATGATAAGCAGTCATTATCGTGAGGCGATTCCAAACTAAATGACTCGAGTGTCCGTAATGACGTTGTCTGTGTGGTTGGCAGTTCCTGCATTTCGTCCACGATCCACCAACACCAATGTTAACGGGAACAGAAGTACAACTGTAAGGAACAGAATGAGACAAATAAACTCGAACGGAAAACAACAACTAATAGTTCGTGAAACAAACTTAGATTCGCACACATAAACTGAAACAACAACCATAGGAATGGATGTTACTTTAAAATTAAAACAAAATACGAAAAGGAAGAAACACCAACTGATGAGAATGAAAACAACAATTGATAATAATGTAAACAACAGCTGCTAAAAATGACAGCAACAGCTTGTAAGAGTGGAAACAACAACTTAAAAGAATGGAACATCTACCGATAAGAATAGAAATAACAACTGTGAAGAACAGAAACAACAACATGTAATATTGGAAACAACAGCTGATTAGAATGGAAACAATTACTGATAAGATTTGAAACATCAACTGATAAGAAAGAAAACAACTGTTAAACATGGAAACAACAGCTGATAAGAATTGAAAAAACAGCTGATAAGATTTGAAACATCAACTGATAAGGTTTGGAAACAAAAACTCGTAAACATGGAAACAACTGATAAGAATGAAAACAACAACTGATTAAAATAGCAACAACAACCGATAAGAATTGAAACAACAACTAATAAGAATGGAATCAATAACTGATGAAAACGGAAACAACTGATAACAGTGGAAAAAACAACTGATAATATTGGAAATATCAGCTGATAATGCTTAAAACCACGGCTGCTTAGAATGGAAACAACAACTGATCCTAATGGAAACAAAAACTGATATTAATGGGAACAAGGCACCAATAATGAAATAAAACATGTTGTTCATTGTCACAGATTAGCTCATGCATATCAGAAAATAATGAAACGTATTTCCCGATCTTCCATCACCATCAACCAGTTATTAACAATTGGTCTATTTTGTATGAACTGAAGGTTAAAAAATGAAGTGAGATAATTATCCAGTGATAATGAATTGGTGTATCAATGTATAAATCGACAACCTGAATGCACACAGAATTAACAGCGAAGCCGAGAGGCCACATCAATTGCGCAACACATTATCACCATATTACCAACAAGTACCAACAATTAATACCCACTGTTTGTGATTCACTAATCAATTTTATGCTGTTGTTGTTTTTCATCTTTTTCAATCATAGATTCATAATCTATATCCGTTTTCCTTTCAACTATTCAGCGTTAATGTGGCACATTGGTTCACTGGAGTCACACAATGTGGGACTTCTTGTTACGTTGTCTGTGCGTTTGCATTTTCAACAGAAGACAAAATAAATAGGGTTCTCTGTTACAGCCATTCTAGCGTTGAAATATAATTAACAGAGAATGCACGAGGGAAATGTACTGGTGGTAACATGTATTGTAGTATGGAAACCAGCACCGGACATGTTATAACAAAAATATACAAACCTAACCGTTATACAGTGGAACCTCTATAAACCGGACATGTTATAACAGATATATACAAACCTAACCGTTATACAGTGGAACCTCTATAAACCGGACATGTTATAACAGATATATACAAACCTAACCGTTATACAGTGGAACCTCTATAAACTGGACATGTTATAACAGAAATATACAAACCTAACCGTTATACAGTGGAACCTCTATAAACCGGACATGCTATAACAAATATGTACAAACCTAACCGTTATACAGTGGAACCTATATAAACCGGACATGCTATAACAAATATGTACAAACCTAACCGTTATACAGTGGAACCTCTATAAACCGGACATGTTATAACAGATATATACAAATCTAACCGTTATACAGTGGAACCTCTATAAACTGGACATGTTATAACAGAAATATACAAACCTAACCGTTATATTGTCCCCTTATCGATAGCCAAGGACTTGTTCCAATTCTCACGTTGGAAATCATTCTTCATCCTTGTCTGATACATTTATTTATGAAATCAGACGTACTGGATGCCTGTTAAATTGTCTGTCACAATCCTAGTTCTCATTTTGAGAATATGACATGGATTTAACCTATATCAACATAGCGAGTGTCAAGTTGGAGCAGACGTTGCTTACTATTCCGGAACACCTGGTCTTAAGGTGATGTCTTTAGATCCGCACACACTGTACATGTTAACTATTAAGGTATAACGTATACGTGAATATATAGATGTTGCGTGTGAAAGGTAAATGAATTTGGTGCAAACGTGGGCTCTGGATGTTAAGGCGGTATGTTTCACTCGTGTGGCTAATATTTTGATATTTTTCACTCGTGCTGCGCACTCGTGAAAAATATCAAAATATTAGCCCCACTCGTGAAATATATTTGGTATTACTGAAGACACTGTTAGATATCCTCTATACCTCAACAACTAAATTACGTTATTCTCATGTCTACTTGTTAGAAATCCATACACGGATCCTGATCCAAAGTTATGCTCTTTATCAGAAGTTTCTGGTGTTGGGCCGGTTAACACCTTGAAGTGCTCCTTCGCGGATCTGTTGAAATCTTTTTAGAGTAACTCAATAAAAAAAACGTGTTGAAGGAGAAAGAAGCAAAGAAATCATGATCAAGAAATACGTCACTTCTGCTTTTGTTTTCATACATTAAACTTGTCACGTGGTACGATATCAAGCTATTAATATGAATTTCTGTATATATATATTTGAACTTATGCATATCGCCTCTAGCAACGAAGCGTTGAAATATTCATAGTAATATATGTAGTACGTTTCTGTATACATATCAGATCAAAGTTTTACTTTTGGTGTGTTTGCTTTAATATTGACCCATTGCTATACACCAATTACATAATATTACATTTTTATTATAAATTATAAAGTAATATACCTACTCTTTTTACAATCACAAACGGAGAAATACAACAATATTGCAAACCTACTCTGATATATTTACATTCTTTGTTGCATTTGCCTATATGTCGTTAGTTAACAAAATTGTATTCATGAGACTGTATACTACAATTTACAGTGATTCGGTCTGTGTAGGAATACAGCTTCAGGTGTTGTAGGTTAAAACAATGGTCCCAGTTACATTCGGCCTAGAGAGCTTTCGAATGCTAGTATTTATCTACATAAAACACCACAAAGAAATAAAGCAACGCAAGTTATGAGAGTAAAATTAAATAATAGACAAAATGAAGTCGACCGACTCGACACAAAATCATTTTAACCTCTATTCCTGATCTATAGAAAGTAATCAAATTGTCAATGTCGTCACACAGGGGCTCGTTGTCGAATTGTCAGAAATGCTAGACACGACAACATTGAAAGTCCAGCATTTATAAAAAAAATCTTGCGAAAAATCGGCAGTATCGACATGGTTTCTGGTTGTGTATGCATACTGAATTATAGTTATGTGGTTATTCACTGATGTCAAAGGCCTACCTTACTCCAAAATCGAGCCCCTGTGAAGTTGAACATCATCTGCTAAGTTAGCGACACTGATGTGACCGGTTAGACTGGATTCTGTTTCGAACGAAATATCCTTGGAATCGTTTTCACCTACTGTCAAGTCGACTTTCATTTAGAATTTAAGAGATGATATTCCTCTGAAAATAACGTAAATCCACTCGATAGAAACATAAGTGTTTCCGAGGAATCGAGTCTGTTCTGTGCAATACCCGTTCAACGCCGCATCACTTCTAAATGGTAACCGTTTATCATTGCGCCGAAAAACGACTTTATGTTTAAACAATCAGAAATTATGCAATTGTGAACAATTTGAAGATAACTACAAACGTTTATAAAATATAATATAAAGCCAAATTTGTGCAAAAGTCATTTCATGTGATTGCTATTAATAACGACATGAGGGACTATATTATTCCGTCTGGAAATTTCGGCTGTTCCGGTATTTGAACTTGATGACGTCAGTGATAGGGGAAGCGGCAAATTTAAACGCGTCTTAAGCTACAGTAAATAAAATAAAATTATGAATGTAAATATAAGCATTGAGAAATAAAACGGGCGACATGAAATATTTATCTGTCACCCAAATTGTATTCATATCGACTGTATACTACCATTTGGTAACAGTTCAATGTTTAAATAACCCATATAAGGCATAGCGAGACTGGCGCCTTTTGTGGTTCTAGATCCGGTTTCGTCGACGTTCAATAACCTATGAAGGAAGTTCTTTTACCTAAACAAAATCCCTTGGAAAGCATTATTGAACTCAATGTAAATAATGACTTAACAAAATTCTTTATGTCAAGGAATACCTATGAAACAGATACCAGGAAGTAAGACTGTTACCAGTATGGAATGGTGTTCCGTTCCCCCTTATCTCGATGTCCCTATGACACGTTTCGTCTTCTTACGTCATCCATGTGAATGACATATCTATGTTTGTAATCGAAACGAATGAAAGGACAACTTCAACAAAAAGATGGGCATTGGAAGATCGGGCAGATGTGTTGGACATTAATTATTACTTTTGTCATTCAGTACTTTTAAGATGCTGAAAGTTGCCCTTGTGTGAACTCCGAATACTCAGATATCAGTAATAGAATATTAAAAATCATTCCCGCGGAGAATAAGGTAAAGATAATTGCCCAGACATATAGTAATACAGTGGCCATTCAGAGACAGCAATAACTTTGGAGGGGAGGGGGTACAGAATACTGGGGAATATGGAATCACTGTACAGGTAAACCACAATGCTCCTTGATCTAATTTATATCTCATTTGTCTAGTGCGCACTCTCATTTTGTAATTATTCAACAACAACTAATTTCAATTTGTTTCAGGAAAAAAAACAAGTTTTCTTATTTTGGTAAGAGTAAACCTATCGCCCAAACGTCTTTTGACGGTAGACCATCCTTGATTTCATGTCATATATATTTTCAGAGGTTTAATATTCCACCATCATCTATTACTCGCATGGGAAACAAAAAGCAATGAAACCGTCGTCTGTTGGTGGAATAATGAAAGATCAAGGACTAGCATGTTAATTAAAGTTACGGTATTATATACGACTGTTTAATATATGTATTTATATATCTATCGCTCTGTGACATAATACAATAGCCCCAAAAAAACATTTTTGCAACTTAAAAGTAGTGATATGTATGTTGATTGCATATACTATTTTTTTAGATACACCCTTGATATTCTTAAAATAAATAATTTACTCACTATATCAGAACATTGTGCATATACATTACCATCAATATTACTGAACAATTTCTTTTTTGTTTGACGATTCGTTGCATCTGTCTACAGTACATGTATTTCAACATAACATGGACCAAAGAGGTTTAAATGTTGGTAGCTAGACATCTTTTGTTCAAACATTCCCACCAATCCACACTGACACGTGTATTCCCTCACTCCGTATTTTAGTGGGGGTAAACATTGCATACAGTAAAGTTGTTGATACTAGTATTCACGGAGCATTTAATTTTAGTTTTGGTGGGTATTAATTTTCGCGAATTTAGCGAAATTTACAGTACGCATTTGTAACCCCAACTTAAATTAAATCCCCCGCAAAAATTACCAACTATAAAATACGCATTTGTAATTAATATCCAGCTAATATTTATATTTCCAATACATGTTATATAAATGTTCACTGTAAAATGTTTACAAGACGTGGATGCGCGGAATTTAATACTCGCGTATGAGGTCCAAATAGAACAACCGCGAAATATTAGGGCCTGTGAAAGTTAATAATTATACAGTAGAAGGTTCAACCAGTTATCTTGTCTAAGTACATGTTCGTCAACAACAGGCTTCCATAGACCTCTGTTTACTACAGCTCGACATTGCGTGTAACTTCCTGGGAAATCACGTGATAAGAAAATCTGGAAAGAAAGATCCGTGCTTTCATCTGTATGATTACATAACATTGAAACGGACTGAACTCGTGAAGGTTTTCTTATATAATGTAACATATATATGACCGAAGTGCTACTATGATGTCTGCCATCTGTAGAACGAGGACTACGTTTTGTGGAGATTTTCATGATATTTAACAGAGAACTAAGATTGCTCTTTGATTTGATTTCCCTATGGGTGTTAACGGTTATTCCTTTATATCGGAGCTTTTTCTGTAGGTCAAATGTCATTTTACTACAGGGTAATTTTTTATTTACTACAAAATTACTTTTTAAGCTCTATCAGCTTGCTTTAGGGTTAATATCGCCTTGTTATTGTACAGTTGCTAAATGATTTTGAGGGGCTAATCTTTTGCTGTTGTTTAAATCGGGACTAAAGGGTCAAATTTCGCGCACCAACCCCTTGTAAACGTTCTGCACTAAAAACTCCTAACATATGGGTGTGTATCCTCGTTTTATTTAATGACGGCGAATAAGGCGAAATCAAATCCATCTCACGCGAATTTACCAACTATATACTGATCAATATCACAGGGTGATGAATTTCAAAGAGGAAACTCGCTGCTGGACCAATAATAATACAGACGTATGAAAATAATGAAAAATTGAAGTATCAACTTATAAGACAACAGCACTGTGCAGGAAAACATATCAACAATATGTTTAATCAAGGGTGCTCATGCGTGTTGCTACACTTGACTAGTGTTTGGCAGAGTACTTTTTTTCTAAACATAAAGGAAACATGTCGGTACTATGGTAAGGGTTTAACAAGAAGCCTTATCTTTGTGGATCATATTAGAGTGAAATGCACAAAATTTATAGAAAGAAAACTACATGAGAATTTGTCAATAGCATAATGAATACAAAGCTTATGAAACAACAATAAGGCAAAAAGGGGAATTTGCCATAACCAATGGCACACGATGACACGATACGGTTCAATGAAGGCAGACTATTGGGCTATAGCATATCAGTATTAATAATATACAGACAACAGCTTCTATCTTTATTGGGTGGTTGGTATTTTAACACAATCAGGTTTATTTATTTACGGACTTTGTCCAGGAATGATGGGGCCATTGATAGACACTCCTTTAGTGCCATCACACTCAAATGTTCCAAACGGAAAGGGTAGCGTAACACAAATCGATCATATTGTACTGCCAGCGGCGAATCATTCGTCCTTACCGACGATTTTGACAATAAGTTGAGGACAGCAGCAAGTAGATGACAACAACAAGTAGAGGACAGCAACAAGTATAGGACAGTGACAAGAAAGAAGGACAACACCAATTAGAGGATAGCAAAATGTAGAGGACAGCAGCAAGAAGAGTTCAACAACTAGTAGAGGACGCTAACAACAAGTAGAGGACAACAACTAGTAGAGGAGAGTAAGGGGTAGAGGACAGCAAGGAGTAGAGGACAGCAACAAGTAGAGGACAGCAAGGGGTAGAGGACAGCAAGGAGTAGAGGAAGCAACAAGTAGAGGACAGCAACAAGTAGGGGACAACAACAAATAGAGGACAACAAGGGGTAGAGGACAGCAAGGAGTAGAGGACAGCAACAAATAGAGGACAACAACAAGTAAAGGACATCAACAAGTAGAGGACAGCAAGGGGTAGAGGACAGCAAGGAGTAGAGGAAGCAACAAGTAGAGGAAGCAGCAAGTAGGGGACAGCAACAAGTAGAGGACAGCAAGGAGTAGAAGACAGCAACAAATAGAGGACAACAACAAGTAAAGGACATCAACAAGTAGAGGACAGCAACGAGTTGAGGGCAGCAAGGAGAAGAGGACAGCAACAAGAAGAGGACAGCAACAAGTAGAAGGCAGCACCAAGTAGAGGGCAGCAAGCATTGTTATTACGTTCTTTTTGTGCTTTTCATGCCCCAGTCGATTCGACATTCAATTATTTGTTTCCACTATCGTGATGTCCGTGACAGTGGTCGACTACTGTCAGAAAAACAAACATTTTGATGAAGAAAAGTTGGAGTTTTGTATGGTCGACATCAGGATCCCATTGAGGAATATTCTATTTCCTGGTGCAGTATGAATCCTAACCTGTTCGATGCTACTTGATTTACATAGTGGTTCCGTTATCGCCACTCGAGATCTTGTTTGAGGATGTGACTTTACCCTAATTGGCCTTGATTTATATAGCGAAGAGGTTTATCCTTTCCGGAACACGTTTCAATGGTATGTGCGGTGCCAAATTACGTTACATTAACGATTACATTTTTGAAGAAGTTTTCGACTGGCATACATTTATATCGGTTTAGATATCTGAGTTGACGGTTGTGGTTTTAACTAATTTTCATAGTCAGTATTTCAATTTTGGCAAAAGAAAACTTCTGAGTTATTGAGTTTTGGAATATCTTATGACCCGTTGTTAAAGAAAATAATATATTTAAGTTGCAAATGACTTTGTCTATATTGTGTCCCGTTGTTTGGGAAAATAATTTATCGTTTTCAACGTTTTTAACGCATATTTTCACTTCGTGTCGTGTCTAGTGAGCCATATGACCGACATGCCAAACACTTATTTTATTTCATCATATCGAAATAATGTTTCTTTTTAACCAAATACTACTTCGTTTTATCAAAATATTATTTCGTTTGATTGGAATTTTGGAACTATTACGAAATATTATTTCGTTGAACAAACTATACTGGAATGCCGAACACTAATTTTATTTCTTTATATCGAACTGATGATTCTTTTAACGAAATACCATTTCATTAAATAATAATATTATTTCGATTTATTGAAATATTTTCGATATAACGAAATATTATTTCGTCAAAACTAATTATCATTTCGATAAAACGAAACAAAATACATGTGTGGCAAGTCTATCAAGGGGCTCCGTACTTGTCGTCGAGGAGTGTCAATACTTTTCGTCCTGCTGTTGAAGACCGTTTCTCTATAATGTTTTGTTTGATGAACCCTTGTGTTTGATATGACTGGCCGTTAAAGTGTTATCCTTTGTAAGTCGAACATGCCTGGCTTGATTCCTTGATGAACGATATAATTAAACTTCAATAATACATAGCAGTTGGCCTTCGTTTTTTGATTGGATAGATTTGGGTGCAGCAGAATGTACCTGTTGACCTCGTAGATAATAACCTCGTTCTACACACTTCCCGGAGTGCTCGGCGCAAATCTTCACCAGTAATTACAGATAGATTCATATCATTGTATACAACAGTAGATGATGTAATTCTATACGGCAGTGTTAGTGTTGAAATAAGGACGCTATGTTCTTAGGTAATCGAAAAGTGGGCGTCATCATTGCCAATAAGAACAATAGGCATCACTTTTGTATTGTTTTGTCAATATTTTAACAGGACGCCGCTGTATTTATTAAATTGAGTATGCTTATAATGTAATTTTCATTGGGAAAATTCCATACAATAGAATAAGAGATGCTTGTAATGCATTGTAATGTACTCGTCTCTCGCACCCAGCAGTTTTTCAATGACGTCAACCGTTTACATTTATTGCTTTCATCCCTAACTTTTCTAAGTGGTCCTAACTTCATATTCTTTTGGAAAATCAATGATACAGAGATAACAGACTACCCTAGAGAAACTGACTTTAAAGCGAAACGATCTCCCAGCTACTTTAACAGATGACACAATTGGGATGTAACGTGGGATACTGTCACATTGACGTTCTGGCGGTACTGCCAGCTTTCCTCCCATCTTCTGAAAAACAGTCGTGTACATTTTTATGAAAATATTTGTTCCCTCAAGAAATTGTTTATTTGCCACTTAAAATCAAACTGTCAGCTACTGCATTATCGGCTACATTTACACCAATTGATATAATGGTTTAAATACTTTGTATTACAACAACTTCTTGTCGTAAACGAGGTGTTGATTGCGCTGTGTGACCTTTCACGATGTTTGCGTTCAATTTGAGATGCGATAAATAAATGCCGCAAACTGGAATTCGAAAGTCGAAAACAATAGATGGTCGTGGAAACGCGAAAATAAATAGCTTCGAATATCATTAGTGTTATTAAATGTAGTGATTTGACCACATTTTATCAAATACTTCCGGTTTGCCTCTTTTTAATGAATACGCTTTTGAATAATAACCATTAAAATAACTGTTATGGTACTACTTTTTACATTTTACTGTGGATGCCTACATGTACAGATTTTGCCATCACATGCGAACTATCTTTTCACGACCGAGTGTCCTTAACATTTAGAACATCGATTTGATGCTTACCGGTGTTTTTTCTACCTTAAGTCTCTATTGCAAACATGTTTGTATAGTACTTAGAGCAAATTGAAACCTTTCAGAAAGTATTTTGCTTGTAACTTATCGATTATTTTTGCCTTAATCGATTAAAGACTAGTATTGATCTAAGACTCATTTTCACATTGGCGCTTTGTCTTGAGAACAAGTACATTTTAATTCTGAACAAAACATTAGTGTTAGGGTACATTGCTGTTGCTGGGAAGGCCAACAGGTGTTTTTGTCTCGTTGGTTCACGGTTACAAAACGTTCGTTAGCATGACCACAATGCTGAAGAGGCAATACCGAATGAATAGGTTCTTTCCGCTTCATGCGTCTTTTGCTGTCAATGAGAAAGTGTATTTCTAATACAAATTTTCAGCCATTTGTCATAACAAGTCGATACGACCCTGCACTATTGTACAGCTGTTTTGAAAGGACCTATAAATGATGTCAGCTAAAAGGTAAGAACTATTACAGTTTTATGTTTACATTGTACATTTTTTGTAAGTGTAGTTAAGTTGATATCCTGCCATATGATCGTATGTGATTCTATTAAACGATTGTAAAAGCTTCTGTTCATCAAATTAAAACCCCTTTAGGCAGCATCGGGATGAAAGAATAGTGAATTCGTCAATAGTTTTAAATCATTTGATGGCTAATTTAGTGCTTTAGTCGATTTTCAAAATCTTTTTACCGACTGTGCCGGTTGTCTGTCTGAACCTAATCGGAAAAATTTTTCGGGAATATTTCCCAATGGATGTCTAGCTTGTATAAAATTATTGTTGCTAGCTATGATTGTTAGATGTATCATGAACGTTACTTACATCAGTATATATCCAGTGATGCTTTGTAAGAGGCAATATGTCATATTCACCATTTACATACAATATTATTTTACACTGAAATCCATTTACTAGTATATTGTTTCATTATTGTTACCAAATAATCATTCAGACCAAAATCAATGCTCATGTTGTCTCAATACACGTAAACCAATGACAGTATCAGAATACTGTATTTCAAGTTACTGCCACTTAATCACATATTTTTTTCTATATTTTAACGCCACAATCAATCTATGTATATCATAACTACTATGGGAAGAGATTTGCTACCTCAAAAAATAGTCACACAGGCAAAAATTCTGTATATGTTTGTTTTCATTTTTCTTACTGAAGAAATATAATCTTGGTTCAATGTTACCACCAAACGGTCTTTTGTTATTAAGGAAAAAACAACAAAATACTGACAATTAAAAGAATAGTGTTTTTCATTAATCAGTGTCCCAGTTTGAACTCGATGTGAACATGCTATTCACTATATTATGCACACAGTAATGTACTATTGAAAGAACTTGACAGTGTACCGTTAATTTAAATGAGAAACAAAGGTAAAGTACTCCTGTATGTCGTTATATCAATAATTCACCGTCTGTTGCTCTATAATGATCATGCATTAGAAATGACGTGAATCGGTGATATCAGGGGAGATAATTTTGTCGGCGGCACGATATAATTTGTTTTATAGACGACTTGTTAATATAACATTGATTACTCGTTGCTTTCATTTTGTATGGGTCAAGGTCGTGGGGGTTAGATAACATCAGTGCTTCCTTGTCAACTACGATGCCGAATTCTACAGGTAATTACTCAGAACAATTAAGGGCGAATTTGAATGGTGACAGTTACGAACAATTAAGAATGAACGTTGGCTCAGCTTGAGTGACAAGAAATGGGGAATAACAATTACAGACAGGCTTCCAATCATGGTATCAATTTGGTGTTGAAGCCCTGAGCTATCAGATCGGTACAGACTTGGTTGTGTATGGGATTCCAACACGAGGCTATCTGGTGCGATGCCTGTTAGGTGTGATGTTATACATCCTAAACAACCTTTAGAAATCCAGTTATCCTTACCCTGCTATGTACGAGGGATGTACGGGTGAGATAGAGAAGGAAACATACCAGTCATAGACCTAGGAGAGCATGCCATCAGATAAAGGTTCAGTCAATTTATCCACAAAACATGTTTTCTTTAAGATTAAAGGGATATAAGATATAATAAATCAGAACATTCCGCTCACGTGCAGGAATGGCCGAATGACGATCGTTAATGACGTCAGTGACCCAGACTGACCTCGGACATGTTATTGATTGATAATGACGTCACGAACAATAGCGTGACAACGATTCCTTCCCACAATGTCACTTATCCACAGCAAGTTGACCAAGATTTCAAAATTAATTAACTTCCTAACGTAATCACGGTATTCCAATGGTAATCCCAATATGCAGTGTGGTTATCTCGTTTTTATATGTAATGCATCACAAATTGTTCAACGAAGAATTATAATAGAGTTCATTGTATTAGATCTACAGTATGTATATCTGCATCACCATTTAGCTGAAAGAGAGTACAGAGAGTACTCTCAACACTGGGAGTGGGGTGGGGTTGGTGTGTGTGTGAGGGTGTGTGTGTTTGTGTGTGTGTGGGGGGCGGGGGGGGGGGGGGGGGAGGAGGGTGGCGGAGGTGCTGTAGTAAGACCGTTTACCTAGAAGCGGCAATACATATTGTATCGTCCTCAAAAGCATTAATATAGTTAGATACATACAAGAAGATCCTCCAGGAAAATAGTATATTTCCTGCTAGACTGGTTGCATACTCAGGTTTTCTACTCTCCGCCAAAATTCGGTCATAACTGTAGCTCAGTCGGGAACCATCGACACTATATATCCGTTCACTAGAAATACGTTCTAAATTAAATATAACCGAGTACAAGTTACAACATACACTGGACTACCTGCCTTTGTTTTTACCACTATCCGCTAGGTTTCGTTATTTGACACGCTACCTGTAAGTAGCCGCTGAATTTGAAATGGAGCGTTTTACCACGCTGAATGCCTGCTTAACAACGCTGACCCTTAATCTCACATACGTTGCTATTGTAAACAAAGGGAATCACTAGCCTTAAATCAAATTAACGATTCGTTGATCGAATTGACCATCGGAGCTTACCTGACCAAGACGGCAGTTTTGACATGCTATAGTATTCACGAGCGTGTGACCGAGTGGACAAAAAATGATACAAGGCAGATAATCCAGTCAAAATCGCAACATTCCGTCAAATTCCGAGAAATAACGGATTTGGACGAGCTGTTGCGTCTGGACGACGTGATTTCGGTGATCGCTGTCTAACACTGAGACAGTTTAGGTACAGTAGGTACATGTAATCCAATTTGCATTGTTAATTCAGTTTTCTCGAAATGTGGAAATGCGAAATAAGATTAGAGAAAAGCGAATTGGAGAACGAAACACGTGGTGCAATTCATTCAACCATTACGACAAATTGTCTCTCTACATAGTATTTTTTTTTATTTTCTTCAAACGGAAGGATTTGACAGAATTCTGCTCAAACGACTTATACATGACCATAGGTCACACGGCAGTCTCGTGTCTGTTATTCATAATTTTGTTTTCAAATTTAATCCGAGAATGCATCGCTTTTAAAGATAGGTTACTATCCAATGCCACGCACCTATAGCCGACGACAAATATATACAAGAAGTAACCTTTTATCAACAGAGTGATATGTAAGAATCGTTTTATAAATTTTATATCAAATAGTGATAGTTCAGCTGATGAAGTTGAGTTTACTTGCCATACTGACGATGCATTCTGATAAGTAACTGGATAATTTGTTCATACTGACATCACAGGCTACAATCTTCTTCATTTTTTGCGCGATAGTCTCGTCTTCAAAGCACCCCAACAGAGACGATTGATTGTGCCTTGGTTTCGGCCTTGAACCTAACCTTGGACAATGATCAAATTATCAATCGTGTTTTTACCGATTGTCTCCCCTGATAAAACCACCCTATGTATGATACTGTGATATATTTATGGGATCGGGGCGGGGTGGAAACCTTATATCTTGTGTTCATGAATCATACATTTATATCAAAAGATTTTGTAATACATGTATATAAGACATTACTGTTTCATCCTTGCCATATCGTTTGGAAACCATGCATCTGACATGCCCCGTTTCTTCATGTAACACCATAGCGATATGAGGGTTCGTGCTGTGCTCGTGAAGTGCTCGCGAAAAGAGCCCCCGTGACCTCCATCAGCTATAAAATTTGAATTAATAATGACATTATCGACAGTTAAGTGGCCAAATATGTTTTATGTTTCCATTTTCTCTGCATTGCCAATATATAACCTCCCAAAACAAAATAGAAAGTTATTAGATCCTAATTATCACACAACTCCGATTTGAAGAAGAAAAAAACGTCAGTGACGTCTCACTAAATGACGTTGTTTTGTCTGACGTCACTATATTAAGTTTTATTTCTATAAAATTTCGAAAAGGGAAGGCTTTAGTCGTTTCGGTCCATTTTTAGCATGGTGTTCGGATACTAGTATGCACCAATGCATCTTGACGCTTGTTTTTTGTTTTCGGGCTGTTCTTCGTCCAATAGAAAATACAATTCATTCTAGAGCTTAACCTTTTAAAACGCAATCTTTGAAAACAAAAAGACACGACCCGCATGTACTCATGTGATCTCTGTGCGCCCGAGTGTGATATAACCGATTAAATCGTTGTGGTTGTTTTTACTGATTCTGAGATAAGCGTTTGTTAGCCGATGATATCTTACTCAAGCTACAGGGTCGGATGACGATCTTCCGTGCACAAGTGGCGCTTTCCTACTTTATCCGAACTGCTTTTGTTCTTTGCAATCCTCAAAAAAATATGTACTCCTATGTGTGTGTGGTTATGGGAATCACAGTGTATATTGAAAATTGTGCTCTGAACCCTGTCCTGTGATATGTAAGACGAGCGACAGGAACAACTGTATGGTACTCCCATCCCTCACCTTACAATACGGTTAACCACGTGTAAGTCGGGCTTGTATCAACAGTATCAGTTCTGTATCAACATATATGCCTATTGATTAATGACTGCATGTCCGTGGAACATTTATCACGTACAAAAACACCGGTTTGAGATATAACTCAAAATAAAGATTTACGAGAAGGCAACATACTTTCCCCCGATCTCATATCGTCAGTAGTGTGTATCTTCAAAAACTTCGATTAACGCGAAAAAGGAACGAAACCCAGTCAAGCGAATACGGTCATTTGATGGAAGATTTTATTTCATTTCAAGATATATGATTCAAGGTGATTGATTACAATACACACTGTAGTGTATGTTGATATCGATCAGTAACATTAGATACGCTACATTTTAACTATTGATTTTGATTTTAGGTAATTAGCTCGTATAGATTAAACAAAACAGGGCTGACATCATAATCACACGTGTTATAAATCTAAACTACAGAGCAGCTCAGTACAAACTACACGAAAGTACTATTTGTAATAAGTGCAATAAAACTACCAATTTTACAGTTGAAGACTAAAGTAAAACAGCAAATACAACAACATTTTGTGTTGTAAATAACAAAAACCGCTCTGGTGTCAATTGTGTCGTTCTAACAAGAAGAACGCCTGTCATCTGATGCACTTTAAGGATAAAGGACCATGTGCACTGTAATGGCAGTGCTCGTAGTGTACATATCTCAGTCACATTACGGCATGTCCATGTCGACTCAACTGACGCCGCTTCTCGTCAAAGTCACGTGACACGGGACTAGCAGGTGCACCAAAACTTAATGGCAGTGTGATTCCTACACACTCGTTCATGATGTGAGGTGAACGTGATTTATTGAAATTCATTATTGTAATGAGACTATAAAGCATTTTGTCCGTAATCTACAAACGGCGTGAAGGTACAGACTGATAAGATACTCGCTCCTCGGTTTGTAGATTTCGTTAATGACGATTGACCGGTACGTTTGCAAATATTTTCAACGGTCTCGCGTAGTTTTCCAAAGAGGAGAACCAGTTCCTTGTAAACTCTTCTGGAATATCGTTAAAATCTATATGAAATTATCAAATTTATGTTTGGACATGGAATCTATTTCGAACGAAATATCTTTTGATCGTGTTCACTTACTGTAAAGACGACTATTATTAATAATTTAAGAGCTGATATTCTTCTGAAAATAACGTTAATCCAGTCGATAGAAACATAAGTGTTTCCGAGGAAACACCCGAGTCTACCCGGTAGAATACCCGTTCAACGCCGCGATACTTCTAAATTATAACGACATATCTTTGCGCAGAAAAGCGGCTTTAAATTTAAACAATCAGAAATTATGCAATTGTGAACGATTTTAAGATATCTACACGCGTATATGAAATACAAAACAAAGCCAAATTTGTGCAAAAAAAAAAAAAATTTTTATGTGTTTATTATTAATGACGACATGATATTATTCCTTCTGTACATTTCGGCTGTTGCGGTATTTGTATTTGATGACGCAAGTATTATGTTCAGTGGCAAATTTAAACGTGTCATACCGTAAGCTGCATTTTTTTTTAAATCTTTATGAATGTAAATGTAAGCTTTGAGCTGTTATCAAATAGTAGTATACAGTCGATATGAATACAATTTGGGTAACAGATACATATTTCATGTCACCCTATTCTATTTATCTGTCAAACAAATTGTATTCATACCGACTGTATGCTACCATTTGGTGATCGTTTAATGCTTAAATATTCACTTGTTCGCGAAAACACACCTTCACCAAAAGTTTTGAGCAATAAGTTCATTATAAACCTACAATAAAACGTTCACCTTGTGGCAAAACTTTTCTAGTGTATGCATGTATTAGTAATGAATGTGCTAAAATAATATGAGCTCTACAGCGTAAGAGTAGATAATATTTCCTAATATACTCATATACTACTACGAAATCAATAATCTCAAATCTGGAAAATACGAACGAGCATTGAAATAATGCTGATCCAGCATTATTTTAAATGTACAGAATGGCTTATCATATTACTAAATATGATTTTAATTTGCCAACATGTATTTCCATTGCTAGCACGTATATTCTGTGTGGTTAAAATGCACACCTTATTCTTCTCTGATACCTATATTAAATCAATATATACATGTTTACGCCTAATGGTCTGTATTACATGTTAAGCACGCACTGTACTTGCCATCCTAACATCCCGGATGTGAGATAATCAATTTAGTGTATCACGTGCTGAATATACAAACTGCACGTGGACCTGTCAATGCCGATAGAATGCAATGTCGCTTTTCCTCCTAGCTTCATGTTATTCGATTTCTTTCTTGCAGGTGATTTGAAATTCGGTCAAATCAAGAACAGAGACACTCGATTTCATCACGTGTTCGCATACAATATTTATATCAATTGTCACGTTTTTACTAAGCTAGTAATTTTATTTTCACTTTTGTGTTTAAATATTAGAAATGTTGAGATGATCTTTTTCACTAACCATGCTTTTGAAACCAGACAGACAATCTAAATTATTTGCAGTAATGTTCCTTAAATATATCAACTTCCGGTTGCGCCAGAGAATTGGTAAGACCCTGTATATGAACTGTTTTGACCTTTCCCTCTGGTCTGTATCACATAGACGCTTTCTTGTGCTATTTACTGCTTTTTGACGGTATGTGTTGGTCTTTGACGTCAGCCATGTTGTCTGCTGAATTCACGGGCCTTCTTTTTAGGCACTAAGTATTTGGACTATTTAGGAAAAGGAAGTAGGTGTTAGTATCAGTTTATAAGACACAAACACATGTGTTGTGACGTGTCATGTTATTCAACACTCTTTCGATAAAAACTCATGGGTAAGTCGACTAAAATATTTACCACAATAGCCACAGTACTAAACAAAACTATAGTTAAATGACTGACTTCGCTATCACAAACATAAAACATAACAGCATCCACAAATTAAACATCAACAACCTTATTTCCTAGCCAAACCATAAACACAATAGCTAGCAACTAAAACTCCAACAGCTATAACCACAAACTACATATATATTCCAAAATCTAACACAACATTCCCAATGGGAAACCATACCCCACCGCCGCCCCGAAAGTAAATTTCTATTATTATTAACAAAAACAGTTTCATCGTGAATTGGTTCAACCACTGACCCCATCTCTTACAATAAAGTCTTTGTTATTTAACTGATAACATTCTTTTGTAAAACTTGTCAGGTCAGTTGTACACACAAGCTAGTCATCAATTTTCCATGTTTCTGTCCACAATGAACCCTCTGTAGCTATGTATATTGACATTAGGGTCCAAATATTAAAAATAACTACAACAAGCATGCATTCTTTCCACACAAAAGGACCTGCTTGACTGTTACTATATTTGTATTGTGGTAGAAATTTACTTTGGCGATACGTCAATACCGAGTTCCGCTCCTTTTCTGGAGCTCTTTTGTATACAAATTATTTACTTTCGACATGTATCGAACATCAGGGAATGTCTACATTGTGTTGAAGAAAAAGGCAAAAGATTAAAAAGAAGATCGATCTCAAAGAGCTGCAGAGGCCACGACCGTATTAAATACTTCACAAAAATAGTGTATTGGTATGTAGGCCTGTACATCTAACAGAGTGTATTGTTAACCTATCGTTGTCTGAACAATGTTCCATTGTTGATATTGGTGCTGTGAAACGTCTACATTGACATTACTTGTTAGAACGTCTGACATCTATACTACTTGAAGCTAACGTTCTCGACACAAAGCCTCCCAATGATAATGGTTTCTTGGAGAACAAACTCTGGCACGAAATAAAGTTCATTTTACGATTTCTGACATTGAGAAAACCTTGAGTAAATTCGAATTCCCTTAGTACAGTGTAGAACGTCTCCATTATTTAAGTCTCCTGGTAGAACGTCTGAAATTAATTCAAATCCCTTAAATTAGTAGAATGTCTTAAATTAATCCAAATTCCCTGGTAGAACGTCTTACATTATTTCAAGTCCCCTGGTAGGAAGTCTGAAATTTAGTCAGCTACCTCAGTAAAATGTCTGTCATAACTAAAATCCCCTAGTAGAACGTCTGACATTCAGTCTGCTACCTCAGTAGAACGTCTGACATTCAGTCAGCTACCTCAGTAGAACGTCTGACATTCAGTCAGCTACCTCAGTAGAACGTCTGATATTAAGTCAGCTACCTCAGTAGAATGTCTGTCATAATTAAAATACCCTAGCAGAACGTCTGACATCATTTTCTAATCCTCTAATAGAACGTCTGTCATTATTTCAAGTTCCCCGGAAGATCGTCTAACGTTAAGCCAGCTACCCTAGTAGAGCGTCTGATATTATTTCAAATCCTTTAGTAGAATGTCTGAAATTAATCAAATCCCCTAGTAGAACTTCTGCCATTAATTCATATTCCATAGTAGAATGACTGACATAATTCAAACCTCATAGTCGAACTATGACATCAATTCAAAGTCCCCTAGTAGAACGTCTGCCATAATTCAAATCCCCTAGTAGAATGCTTGACATTAATTCAAAATCCTCTATTAAAAACGTTAACTAAGTTACGGGCCTGATAAAACATCCCATATCAATGGCTGTCGTGTAGCAGACCTTTTCTAGGAGTTAATTGCATCATACAGAGCACTTTAAGTGAATAGATATTTCATGGCCTGGTAGAAAACACCAATGATAATGTATTTAAAGAATCATAAACGGAAGTTTCGACAAAGTTTTGACAAATTAATTACATTCATTAGACATCCCGTGTGTATTGCGTGTAATGATATAAACATGCGTTAGAGTTATGTTAAGAAAATACCGATACCAGATATTTTATAATTACTACAATCAAACTTCTCTTCCCAATAATTTCATATAAAGATAACCACCCACCAATCCAGTATCATTTCTATTAGAACAAGGCTCATTCATTACGCCCACTACTATATCTAGATTGTATACGTGTAAGCAATTGTGTACGTGGATTGATTCCATTCTTCAAACAAGTACAGGCGTACTGAAAACCCGTTATCTATTGTTGCACCGCTTGAACTGTTCCATCATCATATGTGTTTTGTTAAGCATTGCAGATCCAACTGAACATCATTAACCCTGGCCATATCAATCAATTTGATTACGTTTCTTACGCTTTAATCTTCAGGAATTATTCTAAGAATCTATCTTCAACGATCTATACCTGTTAGCGGAATGTTAAAAAGCCAATTGGCGTACACTCCAATGTCAAGGTCATCTAACTATAACACGTTCTGAGTTATTGGCGCAGTGCCGTATATATTATAAATTCCTTGGCCTCTGTTCCTGGCTTTATTAATGCTTTAACACGTGTTATGAAGGTGTCAGTTCCCTCGCATATATACACACGGTCAATCACTATAGCATTACATATAAGCTAAATGTATACAAGAGGTGGTGACGGAAACCTACCAGGATGAGCCAGATCAATATGAACCTGTACCATAAACTGTCGCGTCTATCTTGGCTAGTATTTAATCAGAGGTAGACTGCGGGTTCTTAAACTTGTGAAATATGTGCTCTCAGCTGTCCCTACTACTTGATAGTGACGTGATCCTTTCTTTCGTGGTGTTATACCTTCAAATCCATAGTCGGCTAATATAAGTAACTGCAAAAAGTTATAATTTGCCAAGAAATGCTGAAATTGTTTTGCTCTTGCTTTTGTTATAAAACTTCCAAAGCAATGACATTTGGACATAAAAAAACAAGAGTATATATGTTTGTTATAGTCTTGTGTTTTGTATTGGATTTGCTTCATTTATATACACGCCTTATCAAGAGAGAGTAGGGAACCAGTATCTAGAGCTTCTAATATCGGTTTTCATGGTAGGCCACATTTCTAAATGTCTTATTTCTAAACAATAGATGAACAGCGCAAAATTTATAACGATGAGGTCATTTTGTATATGAATATAATTTCTTTGTATTTATACAATACAATAGTATTGGGCACACGTTTTCTTACTTATATCAGTCCCTTTGGCAGTGACATGAAAGACATTGGCGGCCAAAAGAAAAGGTAACTGGTTACTAATACAATAGAGTAACATTTAACATTGATGGATGATTAGGTCAAACGAATGGCACCAATAGTAACAATATAAAAGAAAGTACGACATCATGATTGGTTCAAAATTACTATAACGGTATAAAAGATAGAGATCTGTAAATTTAAACAAAAACACTGGCAATCCTTGTTATTAATATTAATGTTGATACTTCAGGCTACATTGCACTTCAAATCTAGAATTTGTCTTCATTCATTGGCATTGATTTATAGTTAAATGACTTCCGTTTAAGTTAGTAATGTAATGCATTCATGAAATGCACATTGCATATAAAATACACTTGATATTCAATAGAATTTTAGTAGACGGTACAATAAAGTGAAAATCTAAAATCTGAATATGAAGTGAACGTCAAAACATTTCCAAACAAAATTAGGTTTCCACGTCTGTACTGTAAACAAGAAAACTAAGAATGGCGTTTTTTTGGTCAACTCCACTTAGGCGAGCTTTTTAAAAATAATATTTTGATTGCAGTTGCAGACGTTGTGTGCTTGTAGCTACTAGATATTAAACTTTAATTCATTCTAACAAGTTTCATGTTGGAAGCCATGTAGTGACTTTTTAAGTAATAAACCAAAATGTCACCCTTGTGGGTGGCCATTTTCAATTTCACATTGCTGTTGGTGTTAAAAACAATAAAAAAAAGTATTCATTTAAATTTAGCACACCAATATAAATATAGTAATTAGTATTACATATGTGTATATGACGCTGCCAGACTGACCATGTTAAACACGTGCTCATCATATTTCATAATTTGCGTGAGACGACAATCTATATTTAGTTGTGTTGGCCGTTAGTTTAAGGCCTGATGTAGTGATAATATATTTGCTCTGATTGTATCGCACAACAATTCACCTTAGAATGACCTCGATTTCACCTCGTCGTCCGCTTGAGGATGCCGCTACTTTGACATTACATTTGCAGATTTTCGTTAATCATAATGCTTCACCGATAAAAATATTAAATACCATTCGTTGATATTGACAAACCAGATTTTCTATACGTGTTGTGGACGCATGAGACTTAGCGTATTTAAGCGTATCAGCTGTGAGGCTCCTTTTGTTTATATAAATTGATCAGATAATAATCCCCCTCAGAATGTCCTTATATTGTGTGACAATGTCCATGTGATTCTAAACAAATAAGTGACATAAGCCTAAGTAGATAAGACATATATATTTGTGTGTGAGGATGTGTTAATTAAAGAATGAAAATACGTTTTAAAAGGGTGCGTTTGTGACATTGGTACAACATGGTTACCTTCCTGTCTCGGAGAAAAGGGTGTTCAAGTGTAATTATATAATGTATATCAATTAACATATGTGTTAACAGCAGGTGTTTTTCTCACCAACAAGAACGTAGCTTGTACTTAATTAAGCATATTCTTGAACATCAGAGTTTGTTTTTAAATTTTTGATTGCATGCATGAGGATATTAAATAACTTGAACTTGAAATGTGATGTGAGTGCTTTAATTTATGTATTTACTCATTTTACACCCTTACTCTTTTATTTATTTATTTTAATTACATATATCTACGATATATTAACTTGCAAATATAACGTTACAAAATTACATAATATAGTTGAAGCAAATGATATCATATCGTGAGTGTAATTTCGCCTTTTAATCTCTATCATGATCCCTGAATTTAGCAGTAAAGGCGATGTTTTACTATAGTTAGCTGCTTTCAACATGGAATTCTCCCTCAACACGCCCACCAACAATGCTTCAATAACGACAACGACGTCGTGGTGTTTTATATATCCAGCAACAATCTATGTAAGTACCACTAGTACACAATGAAATAATGACGGAATAAATCATTTTAGATATAAGATATGTGTTACGAGATAATCTCCTTTTTCTGTTGCAACTAAGATATTGTACGTAGATTTCTTATAGTTTTGATTGACCGGGTACCTTAACCATAATTAGATATATTTGATCTTTTAACAATAACCTCGAATCTGTTGAATTGTTACCACCTGTCTAGTGCTATTTGTCGGTTTACCAGCGGGAACACAATTACGAACCAATGTACCACACTTTTTAATGAGTTTTCTATTGAATTAGTACGACCATGGTGTTAAAGATCTTATTTAGTACAACCCCGCAAAAAGTACAGCCATCTGATTTTTGCAAAGCAGTACTCGTTGCCTCAAGGAATTAATGTCTGCAATAGTACATTCTCCACCCACTCTTAATCTGCTCTTCCTTATAACTATAAAATATCACCAATAATATATTTTAATGAGAAAAATATCTGGATCTTTGACGTATTAAAATAAAAACCAACATCACATATTCGGTAAAAAAAAAGGATGTATAATATATTCAAGCAATTTGCTTTGGTTGCAAAATAAAAATCAGAATGCGTTCACAATAAATTCAAATTATTTTCATTTTACGATTGGGAAAGAAATAATCGTAGCTATCTGTTTATTGGCTAGAACGTGCAATATTGGAAAATTCTTCGGTTCTTCGCATAGGCAGAAAGCACCTGCCTCGTAAAGCCTACAAGGGTTCATATTCAGTGCTGTGACATTGACCTTAGGTAGTCTAGAGGGCAGTGGTGTTATTAACAAACAGATACAGAAAACAGTTAATAGATAATACAATTTTGCATTTAAATGTATCAGTACAAAATGTACATACGATACTGTTACTACAAAGAAAAGCTGATGAAACTGATGAAAAAATTCAATTGTAATAGAAAAAAAAATTGTTTACTGGTATAACAAATCTATTCGACATTTGTAAAATAATACTGTAATTTGTACTCTATCCTCAATTTGTATTGTAAGGTGATAATACCTTATTTGTCCTTTGTACATTATTTCGTAATCGTTGGTTGCTTCCCCAAGGTTTGTAATACCATGTATGTCACGTTTTCTCTTAGTAGAATAGTGACACAGTTCAGAATATACACCTTTATATTACTTAACGTTCGTTTGTAAATTCAATATCGAAAATTGTGCAATATATAGTGAATATCCTATACCTTTCACTTGTATGACTGATTATCGATATTTCTCACGAGTGCATTGCATGACAGAATATCAATATTTTCCACGAGCGGGTAACACGTGTGGAAAATATCTGTATACTCTGTCATACGAATGAAATGTTTATTATATTCAACGGGAAACCATTCACTTTTTCTATTTATTTCGATTTTTTATACAAAATAGAAAGAAAAATACTCTGTGTTGAAAAAGCGCGAAAATCGTAACATACTGTTTGACGTCGCTATCCATGTTACGTTGCGCTTGACAACAAGACAGCGCCGTTTTGAAAGTGCTGTTCAACGCGCTCGCAGTTTTTGCTATACCTGGCAAGTATAGTCAAATGAATATCTTATTAATTTATAGTGCAAAATAATGTGGGTAATTAACGAAGCGAATTCGTATTAAATGGTTATTTAAATGGTTATATTAATTTGCAGTAATTGACAACATGTGCTTTCCTGTTCGGACATACGCTTGAAGTACTCTTTCCCTATTCTATTCATTGTATGTCTTTAGTTCATGGTACTGACTGACCCTTACCGATTTTTTTCGTTACAAACTCCCCTCCGCCTGTGCAGTCATTCGATAATCAGTAATTTCTGTTTCATCCGACATATATCAGACAGTCCGTGAACCTAGTGTGGATAGTCCTCTGACCAACGTCTATCGACCGCCACCAGGGAGTTCATGTTATCAAAACGTGCAGTTGGATTCTGTTGCATTCGGCAACAAGCATGGCGTTATACAATTTTAATTGTTATAATATGAATCCATAGAGAGTATAACGAAGTTTATAACTGCCATTGTATCAAACTAAGGCATAGAATTTATTCAATATCTGCCAAATGTATTATGCCAGAGCCTTTATTTAGAGTGGCAGTGTTATTGATAAGAACAGGCGATTCTCGTTAATGTGATGTATGGATAATATAATAAATACAATATGGCGCTATCGACAGGTTTGGTACTGACATGGAATGGCCTGTAAATAGAGAAGTGTCGACTAGAACGTTAATGTATAAATTGTTGCTAACTGTTCTCTGTTGAGGTTTTGCACATGCCTTCCTCTCCACATAAGTATGTGTAAGTAAGGATTCCGTGTAGTAGATTATAGAATTATATATCTATTAGAGAGTCCTTGTTGGATTACTATTGGGCATTTTTTAACTGTGTTTCATATGTGTAAGTAAATAAATCAAAAATGTCACATATGTATCTTTATCATGGATGTGTACGAACGCTTTATAAAAACAAACGTTCCCTCAGTTTGAAACACCAGTGTTTTCATAATCAAAGGGTTCCTCAGTGATCAAGTGTTTATCCTTAAAACGCTGATTTCTCAGCAGTGGCTTACGTCTTGATGTTTATCTGTAAACAGTTTCTTCAGTAACCCAGCATCCGGGTGTTTATAGTAAGAACGTTTCCTCAGTAACCAAATATACTGCCATTTATACTAATAACGTTTCCTAATTAACCCAACAGCCGGGTATTCAAGCTAATAACGTTTACAAATTAACCCAACATCCGGGTATTTAAGCTAATAACGTTTCTTAATTAACCAAACATCAGTGTGTTTATAATGGGGACGTTTCTTCGGCAACCTGAAATTCTGGGTATAATGTATTTATACTTATAACGTTTTCTCAGTGACCAAACATCCGGTTGTTTATATCCTCAAATATTCAGCATCCGGGTGTTAATACTGCGAATGTTTCCACAGTAACCCAACATCCGGGTCATTATTGTAAGAACGTTTCCACACTAACCCAACATCCGGGTCATTATAGTAAGAACGTTTCCTCACTAACCCAGCATCCGATTATTTTATACTGAGAACGTTTCCACAGTAACCCAACATCAAGTTGTTTATACTATGTACGAAGGAAGTTTCTTCAGTAACCAAACATCCGGGTGTTTATACCGAGAACGTTTCCCCAGTAACCGAACATCCGGCTGTTTATACCGAGACGTTTCCACAGTAACCCAACATCCAGTTGTTTATACTATGTACGAAGGAAGTTTCTTCAGTAACCAAACATCCGGGTGTTTATACTAAGAACATTTCCTCAGTAATCCAACACCCGGTTGTTTATATTAAGAAGTTTAACATTTCCTCAGTGACCCACTGCCGAATGTTTATACTGAACCTTTCCGTATTGAACCCATATCTCCGAGTGTTTAATTCAGTATATAAACATGTATTCCACATGAATCAGTGAATTAATCTCTGATCTAAGATATGCATTCCGTGTGGTAGGTACGTATCAGATGCGTAGAATCTTTTGTTCTAGACATGCAACTAAAATCGCCTTTGTTTACCATTAATTCTAATACACGCAGTAGACATATACCATGTGGTGTCTGAAGGAGATCATGACAAGAATTATATTTGTTCCAAACCCATATCAACAAAAAGTAATGTTGCAAATTTTCAAAACATTTTCCAGGTACGTGTTTTATGGTGATGAACGCTCTATGTATATCGAAGCAATCAGATTTGCATTGATGTTTTAGAATCTCATTCACGAATCAACAGCTTTGTCCCCGTGAGCCAGGCTACTTATGATACCGCTCGTTACACCCGCATCCCTGCTACAGTCGCGAGTAGAGCTTAGACTACTGCAGCTGAGGTTTATGTGTCAGCTGAGTACATGAACGGGGGAGCCGGGGAGGTATGCGTTACGTATCGCTACACATGACGATTAATCCTGGCAATGCCTAGGACAGCGATGGATGGATACGTGTCATGTGTGATCTAAATGGCTTTATTGTGATAAACAACGGAGTGTGTGTGTTCCGCAGTTAAACAGGAGACACAAAATGCCTGAGTTTGATTGACAATAGGATTATAGAAATGTCGACATCTAATAACCTACCTGTAAGTATATGTCAATCGATATTGTGCTCTTGTTTATGCATAGAAATTGGTGACAATTTTTTGTCGTTGTTGTGACCTTGTTGCACTTTCATTTGATAGTTTAAACAACATTAACTATCTTAGTGGTGATAGTACAATGCTACGACAAATACAGTACGTTGATGTTGATTTCGAATGTTCTGCTTTATTTTTCTCTCTTTGTAATGAGTTAAAATTGAAAAAAATATGACTTTTTCATTACCAAAACAACGCAATGTACTTCGTCGTTGGGATCATAGTATCCAGCAACACTGATGATGATTAGCATTGTAGCGAAAATGACTTCGAAGATAAAGCGATGACGATAAATGGTTATCGTATAGGAGGCAGCCATTGTGTACACCTACACGCTATATGGGAATATAACATATACCTGTAATAATGGATAGAAGTTATTGTTTATGCAATGTATAGTCTTATTATCATCTCAAGCGTTATTTCAAACAGAATTACTCATTGGTAAATAGGAGTTTACTTGGTACAGAGATTCCACATCGCCATAGCATCAATCATTTCCCAACATCGTTTATCCATTACGGAGGTATATAGGTAGGTAATAGTTTTATGGTTTACTGCCTATCAATATTATGACTAATTGATATAAATACATTCTTACCCATCACGTAGCTGTGTGAGCATGTGTGTACGCTTATAGGCGTAAACCTGATATTAAGAGCATTGACTAAACCCAGGCTTACCGTGCCGATATCCAATGGTATTCTACGTCCATCAAGTTTTGATAACGGTAGGTTAATTTGCATTAGCTATTATTGTATTGAATTATATTCGGTAAAAATAACATAATATTTTGTGTTTATTTGAAACGTTAAAAGAGGATCGCAAACCTATTTTCATAGCGGTATAGAAGGGGGCGGGCGAGGATGGAGTGGACTTCCTTGATCTCAATGCATTGAATATGCATGCAGTTAAACTTACAAAAATCTTAAATAGGTTATGCATTTCAGGGCAAAACAAATTAACATTGTATTTGCATGTGATATCTGAGTGTCTAATGATCTTTGTCATTTTCGATCATTATAGATAAATCATCGATCCAATCAGATCTGATAGTGTGAATATATCATCAACCAGATGTGACATATTGATAATGAGCCAACGTGCGTTAATAGAGGCCAGTTAATTTATTATCAATACATGTAAATCTAGGTGTATTAAAACGGTCGATACGGAAAGGCGATTTTAATGTTTCGTTTATGCGTCCAGGTGATTTTGACGAACTCATTATATGCAAAGTGGAGTAAATATACTGGTATCATGTCAAGGATTCAGAGGAATCGTGAATTTGTCATGGTGAATTTAATGTATAGTTAATGTGTCAGGGTGGTTAAATAAACAGATATTGTGTCAAGGAAATTAAAGAAATCGTGAATGTATCAGTGTGAGTTAAATGGACCGTTAATATGTCAAGGTGATTGTAATATGTCGTTTCTGCGCCAAAGGCATTTTAATTGTGTTAATGTGAGTTCAGCGTGTCGTTTATACGTCAAGTTGATTTAAGTGTATCGTTAATGTCTAAATGTGATTTAAAGTCCAGGATCGCAAATGATTCAATGTGGATTAAATGTATCGCTTATTTACCCAGTCGAGCTTAATATATCGATATTGTGTAAAAGTGAGTTTAAAGCATTGCTAATGATCTGTACCAAGGAGAGGTTACTCGTATGTATATGTAAAAGTGAGTCTAATGTATTGTTTGTGTGTCAAGGTGAGTCTAATGTAGTGTGTGTGTCAAGGTGAGTCTAATGTATTGTTTGTGTGTCAAGGTCAGTCTAATGTATTGTTTGTGTATCAAGGTGAGTCTAATGTATTGTTTGTGTGTCAAGGTGAGTCTAATGTATTGTTTTTGTGTCAAGGTCAGTCTAATGTATTGTTTGTGTGTCAAGGTCAGTCTAATGTGTTGTTTTTGTGTCAAGGCGAGTCTAGTGTATCATTTGTGTGTCAAGGTCAGTCTAATGTATTGTTTGTGTGTCAAGGTGAGTCTAATGTATTGTGTGTGTATCAAGGTCAGTCTAATGTATTGTTTGTGTGTCAAGGTCAGTCTAATGTATTGTTTGTGTATCAAGGTGAGTCTAATGTATCGTTTGTGTATCAAGGTGAGTCTAATGTATTGTTTGTGTGTCAAGGTGAGTCTAATGTATTGTTTGTGTGTCAAGGTCAGTCTAATGTATTGTTTGTGTGTCAAGGTCAGTCTAATGTATTGTTTGTGTGTCAAGGTCAGTCTAATGTATTGTTTGTGTGTCAATGTGAGTCTAATGTATTATTTGTGTGTCAAGGTCAGTCTAATGTATTGTTTGTGTGTCAAGATCAGTCTAATGTATTGTTTGTGTGTCAAGGTGAGTCTAATGTATTGTTTGTGTGTCAAGGTCAGTCTAATGTATTGTTTGTGTGTCAAGGTGAGTCTAATGTATTGTTTGTGTGTCAAGGTGAGTCTAATGTATTGTTTGTGTGTCAAGGTGAGTCTAATGTATTGTTTGTGTGTCAAGGTGAGTCTAATGTATTGTTTGTGTGTCAAGGTCAGTCTAATGTATTGTTAACGTGTCAAGGTCAGTCTAATGTATTGTTTGTGTATCAAGATCAGTCTAATGTATTGTTTGTGTGTCAAGGTGAGTCTAATGTATTGTTTGTGTGTCAAGGTCAGTCTAATGTATTGTTTGTGTGTCAAGGTCAGTCTAATGTATTGTTTGTGTGTCAAGGTCAGTATAATGTATTGTTTGTGTCTCAAGGTCAGTCTAATGTATTGTTTGTGTATCAAGGAGAACTGAATGTATTGTTTTTGTAACAAGGAGAGCTTAATGTATCGTAAGTTTGTCAAGGAGAGCTGAATGTATTGTTAATGTGTCAAAGAGAGTTTAATACATTATCTGTGTGTTAATGGGAGCTAAATGTAATGTAATCGTGTCAAGGAGAACTTTAATACTTTGTTAATGAGTCAAGGAGATCGTAATGTACTGTCTGCGTGTAAAGAAGAGCTTGTTTTTTTTTTTAAATGTTGCAAGGAGAGCTTAATGTACTGTCTGTGTGTCAAGGAGAGTTTGTTATTTCAAATAAAAGCTTAATGTATTATTATTACATCTTGTAGGTGTCAAGGAGATCTTAATGTATGATTATTAGGTGTCATGGAGAGCTTAATATAATGCTGGTGTGTCAAGAAGAACTTAATATATTGTAAGTATGTCAAGGAGAGCTGACTGAATTGTTAATGTGTCAAAGAGAGCTTGATATATTATCGATGGGTTAAGGAGAGCTTATTATAATGTAAGCGTATCAAGGATAGTATAAATGCTTTGTTAATGTGTCAAGGAGATCGTAGTGTACTGTATGTGCGTCAAGGAGAGCTTGTTTTTTTCAAGTGTTGCTAGGGTGTCAAGGAGAGCTTAATGTATTTTGAGGGTGTCAAGGATAGCTTAATGTATTGTTATTGTGTTAAGATGAGTTAATGATGATTAACTTCACACAAGGTGAATAGAAAATATAAATCGCATTCATATTTATTTATTAATCACACAATTTTCAATGTCCTGTTGTATGAGGTTTCATTTGATCAAGGACAATTTTAAATTACGGATAAAAAATGAAGAAACAACGTGCGCATGTCCTTTGATACGCCATGATTACCCAAGGATGATTAGCATTTCAACACGACAAACATTCATATCTCAAAACCCATAGTAATGTGACTGATGGATCCCTCATTTAAAAGCAGTCAAAGAAATGCTTTGATTTGTTTGTGTGTCTACCAGTGCGATACAGTTTTCATCGCGTTCAAATTTTCTACAAATGGTTAACGATAATGCACCCTCTTTTGTTTCCAATGATGTGCTGATGCCTGTCACTGTAACATAACCACTGATATAAAAAAAAAACATTATATAAAACCTGTTGATTGACTTTCTTTTAGAATTGGGATGGGAAAAATCAATCCGGAAACGTGACTGGTGCCATTAGGTTAATGAAGTTAACAAACGCATGATATACTCAGGTAGAGCGAATTCATCGAGATATAAATACAAAGGTTGCGAGACCAATGGATATATGAAATATAGGAGTGACTGGTCCGATACCACTTCTAGCAAGTCTTACTAACACAATGTCGAATTTCATTATAATGACATTCGTCTTTTGTTTTCAATCGAGTCCCTTGTATTAGCTTCAAATGTGTATGTATTCCATAGAGTTTACTAAAAGATAAGTATATATCATATAATATCAAATATTGTATAGGAAAAAATACCTGTGTATGTATTTTATTGACTGGTTATAAAAGTCAACTGTTCAAAGGCAAATTAAGGTTTGTTAGTTTAACATGTGTTAACAAAACCTCACCATATATTTTGTGACTAAATATATATATATTTATTAATCGAAATCTGTCATAAAAGTGGAACGTCATAACCACAGTCCAGGAATATAAACGTGTAAAATTTTAATTGGTCTGATTCTCCATAGATATACACTGGCGTTGATGGTGTGTTGTAGGCGTGTGTTATAGACATTGGCAGACATACCATTCATGCTACTTGAAGATTACTTGTTTCACCAGAAGTGTGCCAGGTGCTTTAGCCGGGTTAGATTGAATGAAACTACCGTTGGTATGCTACACACCGTACCAGCTTCATCTGTATACATTAAAAACAGCCATTCATTCATGTACAGCATCTACTTATATTATTTATCTTTACATTATTTATGCCTATTGCATGCAATGTTTCCGAATTTGAACGTTCCCTAAATTTTGTATAGGGAATGCATTGCTTCCGACTTGGACTTAATTAACATTGTTAAATTACCCAGCTAGCTTCTTACACTAGGTTATCTCCCCCTTGTTCTAGAATCAGACATATCGACGAGAGCAAAACCATAAAGGTTATTTTATTGATAATTTTGATATTCTAGAGACAAGGGTTAATCAAAACAAAACCCAACCGTCTAGATATGACTGTAAAGCGGACATAATTTGGGCGAAGGTGACCACTGTAACATTGACCAGTTTGAACTCTACCCATACTATCACAGACGTTCTGTGTTCAGTGGATGTGGTTAACACTACTGTATCACAAGCAGCTCGGCGTCAGGGGACATCCCGTCACGTTCTGAGAGGCGATAAATGATCGCTTTGGGACAATCAGACGGACTTTTACATTATCTAACAGGTGATCACACACCAGGATTGACGCGGGAAACCTCAGAATTTCCATGTGATAGTAATGAGTGCAGACAGCCAAACGGATTTCATTATAGCGAAAGGCTTTTTGTATTGACGAGAATAATTTTGTCTTGTCATACAATATACTTGATGTCTTGATTCCAGACTTGTCTTAAATGTAAATTGTCTTATTCCTAGTGTGTTCTGTAAATAGGATTGGGTTTATACTCAAAATATATAGTTCATTTATAAATTATATAACATTGTAACGATAATGACGAAGGAAACAATTTTATTACTCGTGCCCTGACTTTGCCCCGAACATACGATATTAAAACACCTAGTCACCAAGTAAGAAATACCTGCAGCCAACGCCACTACACCAAGTCCATGTCCCTATCAATGGAACAGTGGAAAATGAAGCCTGATCAGGTCTCGAGTCATAAAGTTGACTTCCTACGACATTTGTGTTACTATGATATATATATCTAATTATTGTATCATATACCCCATTCGTTGTTGAACCGAAGGTTAAAGTTTTTGAATTTCCTGTCGTAGCTGTGCTGTGTTCATAATTACTTATTTATATATCATATATTCAAAGTTAATAATATATTTCAATCTCCTGTTTGATTTTCATATAGAAGCCACTACTATTAATTGACTGGTTATGTTAATGGAAATTGATCTTAGGGATGATTATTTAAACGGAAAATTATTTGTTTAGAGATGAACTTGAACAGATTGGGGAGAAGTGGAAGAGGGGATTCCTTAGTTTCCGAAACCCTTTACTCTTGGATTGTAAACATTAAATAAATAGAACAAGAAGTGGATGCACGATCTTTCAACAGTGGGCTGTATTTGGTCGAGTTGAGCGAAGTATTTTTAGATAGATAACAAAGAAATAGTCATTTCGTTGTGTTGCACTAAGGTTTCTTTTATCGCAATATTAAATTGTATATATCTTATCTACGATAGGGGATCAGATAAGCAATTAACGGTCCACTTCTTAGTATAAAGATAGCCTTTACCCCTCATAGAGATGATTATTCTTATTATGGTGGTGATAATATATATCAAGCTATATTGGCAGACATCAGAGCACTATACTAAATTATTACTGTCACAAATCCGGATGGATCTTCAGATCATCTGTGATTGGTGCTACATATTATACGTTAATAACGAATATTGTATACTGTTACTAAATCTGATCTATCCAACACAACAGGGCAAGTAATTCCGGATATAGTTTAATATTTCTTTATCTAAAGCAGACATCAAAACGGAAGACATTTATATATCTGATGTTTTGAATTACAAGTAGCACGTGGTTTACAATGTGATTCCTGTGCTTCATCATTTGACAGTCCATGTACTTCTAGGTTGTCTTTTATGAGAATATAGACAACACACTGAAGGGAGATTCATTACGGATATGCGTGACTATTTAGAATCAAAAACAGATATTAGTTGACGTCATTTCCCGACCTATCAGGCTATTGCTTTGTAGATTCCTCAGTATTCAAAGCTACACAACTATTGCTGAGGAACTGTTTTACCTGCCACGTTCTCGAACGCCCACCTTGTATACGTCATCCTTATTCAAATATATCTGTACACCAGCTAAAATATCCCATTTATTGACTTCCTTCCCTATCTTCAAATCTTTTACTCAACATTTACTGTTTGTTTACTTTTATGATATTTTACTGAAACAGTGATCTGCCGTTCCTTTTTATGATTCATTGAATTATTTTTATCTTTCTCGTTTGTTTGACTGTGCACCATATGGAAAGGATGACGTAGTGTCGGAAATATCATCTGATTACACTTAACATTCTTTATATTGTCAATATTCTTTTTTGGAAGATTTTCAGTTTTTATAGTTATACATGTATAGTTTGATAGTTAATTTGATAGTAGTATGGGGTGTTAACAAGGAATAGTTTTTTTATCATTTTTGTCGAAACTTACATAATTATTATTTTTCGTATTTATAAAGAATTTTGAAATGTATACGTATTAAGTCGGAAACATTAAAAGGTCTCGGTTTTGTCTCTAAATTCAGGTACATTATATATATTACTTAGTATGCAATAATAGTTAGATATATCTGGTTTTAACTTTCTATTATGATCAATAACATAATTGTATTTTTGGGTTGTCTTAAAGGATTTTTTCCTTATTTGATATGGAATCAGACGTGTTTGATGCTTGTTGCAATACCCGGTGGTCGGTTATCACCACTCTTGATTTCACTTGACAGCGTGGCTTATCTCGGATTTGACCTAGATTCGTATGGTGGGTGTCGTTGATGAAGCAGAAGCCGCTTACTCTTCCGGAGGACCTGGTCTGATTCTCCTTGTACTTCTTCATGAGTCTCTTTGCAAATATATTTTTTGTTTATATTTTCCTCGTTGTATCGATTTTGATTTTGGAATATGATTTTGGTATCATGTTGTTATTAGAATTATCCTGGTTTATCTACTTTTACTTGTATGTGTTCAATACTTTCCTATTTGTTTTGAGCTCCATTGTTCTCATCCTTTACCTTGATGACGTGTTTGAGCAACTGTATTCTTCTGAATGACGACGCTATGGTATTTATTTTTTCTGCCCGATGTGATATTTTTGGTCCAGTGATTTTGACGTCATGATATCATGGCATCGCTTTGGCCTGTGTGATGACAGTGGTTAAAATCACATTTTTAGTTTGCTGTTCTGCAAATGAAATAGCATCAAACGTTTAATAAGACTTGTCATCCTATCTATTCCATTGCGCCTTTAGAAATGTATATGTTATCATATATATTATACTAATGAGGTTTTCAATCTCTTTGATGTATCGAGTGGGGGAACCCCAGTGTTAGTGTTTGTATTCAAAGAGTGGTTCACTTCTGTTACTGTGTATGTGTGACAATGAAGCGACAATCTGTGAAAAGATGAGTTGGACTGTGTGTGTGTGGATGGTTTGAATACATGTATTGTGCTGGTATGCGAGGAGATTATATCTACGTAAAAGACTTGGTGTGCTATGGGATGTATCATCAATACATTCACCTGAAATTGCGTCAGGAACTAAGCCATTCATGCAGATATACCATACATTGTATATCTGTTTAATTTTACTTTTAAAGTTTACATTATCCTTTACTTATTGGACGACATCGGCATCATTATTCTTGAAGTCTAAAGAATTAATCTCATTGTTAACAGTTTTGTTACAAAACCTAGTACTGTTAAACATATTAATTATTTAATCAGTATCCGTTCGATGCACGTGATTTGGATATTGATTGATTAGAGAAAATTATCGATTAAGCGTCTTTTTCTCTATAATCAGTCCAAAGCATGTCGCCTGATCGATTTTTTTCACTTTGATGTCCGATGCACACCACTTACCTACTCGCACACCACGTATGTGGATTTCACGTAAGGATAACACTGGTCGGGTCTTCAACAAATTTTCATATATTGAAGTGTGTCTTTAGTGATAATATATTATTGCAAACAGCACCACACATTACTTTGATGGTAAGACAATACATTATAACAAATTATTTTACTTACGTCACCAATGTAACAATTTATACTGTTTTTGCAATCAATGAACAATACAACGTAACAAAATGTAGTATAATGTATTCACTTTACATTGTCAGTAACTCTAACACTTTAGATTGGGACTTAGTCCGAGTTTGACCTATATCTGTATGGTGGTTGTCGTCGTGACCTATATTTGTATGGTGGTTGTCGTCGTGACCTATATTTGTATGGTGGTAGTCGTCGTGACCTATATTTGTATGGCGGTTGTCGTCGTGACCTATATTTGTATGATGGTTGTCGTCGTGACCTATATTTGTATGGTGGTTGACGTCGTGACCTAGATTTGTATGACGGTTGTCGTCGATGAAGCAAAAGACTTTTACTCTTCCGGATCGTATGGTCTAATTTTCCTTATACTTCTTCAGGAGTCGCCATTTAAATCTATATATTTGTTTATGTTTGCCCTCGTTTAATCAACTTTGAGTTTGAATCATGGCTTCGTTATTTTGTCGTTTTTAACAGTTCCACACAACGTTTTTCATTGTAGCCGGTGTTACATTATAACCTGCATTGATTCACAGCATTTACGTTATGATTCTTATGCATTAATTACATTTTAAGCTATAATATTACCACTAACGATGTTTTTTTTTTGTTTTTTTTTTGTACCTTCTGAAACATTCCTTGATATACATGTCTTAAGTCTCGCGATATACTAGACGGTATGGGATGACCCAAAATGACGTTACTTTCAACGTTCTAGTGTTGAACATGATACAGTCACGCTAGTATCCGCCTTCGGCCCACGTTTGCCGAAGGGTTCATTGTTGTTTCTCCAGTTACTAAAACATTATTCTTATTGTATTTTATTGTATTTCCAGTACTTCTTATATATATTATGTGATTGTATTTGTGTTTTGATAAAGGGGCGGATTGTCTCGAAAATTTAACAAGCCTCATTGTCCACACTGTTTGAATTACTTCTTTGCCCCATATATATTTGGAGGGATACAAATGAAGTTTGAAACCCTCAAATGATGGAGCGAACACAATGTTGTCTTCCAGGTGATTATAATCAATAACTTCTTATCGTATAACTACCTTTATCACAGTCTGAGTAATAATGTCAATAAATCACATCATCGGCGCTTCCTATCTTGTCCCTCGTGACAAGCTGCTGCATATTTGTTTTATGTGACGTATGTGACTTATTTCAGATGCAATTGTATTTAACTGCCACGATTTCGATATCAGATAAATACCAACAAATATATTTTCTTATCGATTGTTTGAATGTGTATAAGTACACATCTATATATCATGGCAATGCCTTGTTACATCATTCTTTGATACGCTGTATATTGTTTATATATAGGGTATTAGCCTGTCTTCAAGACAATAGATTTTTACCATTTTCCTTTGTCATCTGCGATCAAGACGCGGAAACCAGCTCAGGAGTTAAATGAGTGGGAGGACCTAAGAGAAACATCAACTATACACGGTAAATACATCAGACATATAGAATACTGATAATGAAGGATTGAAGGTATCGACCGACTTGGTATCGGTGTAGCTAAGAGTACGATTTACAATGCAGTCAAGACAAAAAGAAACTATCGTTATTTTGACTCACATGGTAACCTGACTTGTTGATGTTGGTTCAGTGCCGTTATAACTAATCCTATATGTCCACAGGGAAATTTGTTTATGGAACAATTCATTATAGATCATATCGCATATAGCCCAGATATTTGTGGTATTGGCAATTATCTAGGAGGGGTGTAGGATCCTTATCATAATTACATTACAAAGTGCATTCATACACATATATAAATGTGCTGGAAAAGTACATTCTATTATAACTTGTATAGATTGAACCCACAAGAATTGTATAGGCATCGCCTGAAATAACATTATTTCCAATATTCATATTTTGAAAATAAAACGTTTTAGCGACGATAATGCTTTCATATGTAAATCCTCAGTCGAAGTAGGTCTGCTTTGTTATATACAGTCAAACTGTTTAACACAGAGTAAAAAATCATGTCCAGCAGTAAACATTACATATACGATATACCAAGTTATCTCGAATACGTATAGATGTATGTAGTTTTCTGCACAGGCGCTTGCATAGAAAATATGACTTTCAATTTTTTTTTGATATCACAGTGGTATGTGTAATCTGTTAAGCTTCAGCTTAACAGATTACACATACCACTGTCATATCAAAAAAAATTGAAGCTTAACAGATTACACATACCACTGTCATATCAAAAAAAATTGAAGCTTAACAGATTACACATACCACTGTCATATCAAAAAAAAAATTGAAAGTCATATTTTCTATGCAAGCGCCTGTGGTTTTCTGTGGATCAAAATGACAAGGGTCGACTGTATATGATCGCTAAACATATTTTTGTGAAAAGTTTAGATCCAGGTTAAACAATGAATGAAGCCAGTCGTGTATATACAATGTATGAACGAAATAAAATGTAAAATGAAAGTTATCAATTTTACACTAATATTATGAAATAGGCAATTAAATTACATCAACATTTCGATATCTCGATATGTTTAATGTCAATAGAAATATGTGAACATTTATATAAATAATGTAGACTTTTATATGGATTTTTGTTTTTAGACTTTATATTGGTTTGAACCATTCTGAATTCTATCAGCGAGAATCGAGTTTATGAATGTCAATCCACAAAATGGTTATGCTCAATAGATCAATTTAGTTGACACGAGTTCAAATGTACTTACTACATGTAATGCAAGTTATAGAAGCAAATCATGTGTATTTGTTCTGAAATAATTTGATCAATGAACACAAACAAAGCAAACAAAAAGCGGGCGAGTTCATAAAGGACACTTAAAATATCGCCCTCGTGCATTCTCAACGAAGAATCGACCAAAGTTTGTCTAGTAACTTCTGACCGCCTGTATATTATCTTTCAATGGTTATATTTTCGGATACATGTATAAGGCATTGAGAGGTCTTTCATTGACACTTGTATTTAGTATTGAGTGGTCATTCCTTGATACATGTATTAGGTATTGAGTGGTCATTCATTGATACATGTACATGTATCAGGTATTGAGTGGTCATTCCTTGATACATGTATTAAGTATTGAGTGATCATTCATTGATACATGTATAAGGTATTGATTGGTCATTCCTTGATACATGTATTAGGTATTGAGAGGTCATTCATTGATACATGTATTAGATATTGAGTGGTCATTCATCGATACATGTATTAGGTATTGAGTGGTCATTCCTTGATACATGTATAAAGTATTGAGAGGTCATTCATTGATACATGTATTAGGTATTGAGTGGTCATCCATTGATACATGTACATGTATTAGGTATGGAGTGGTCACTCATTGATACATGTATCATGTATTGAGAGGTCATTCATTGATACATGTATTAAGTATTGAGTGGTCATTCATTGATACATGTATAAGGTATTGATTGGTCATTCCTTGATACATGTATTAGGTATTGAGAGGTCATTCATTGATACATGTATTAGGTATTGAGTGGTCATTCATCGATACATGTATTAGGTATTGAGTGGTCATTCCTTGATACATGTATTAGGTATTGAGTGGTCACTCATTGATACATGTATTAGGTATTGAGAGGTCATTCATTGATACATGTATTAGGTATTGAGTGGTCATTCATTGATACATGTATTAGGTATTGAGAGGTCATTCATTGATACTTGTATTAGGTATTGAGAGGTCACTCATTGATACATGTATTAGGTATTGAGAGGTCATTCATTGATACATGTATATAGTATTGAGAGGTCATTCATTGATACATGTATTAGGTATTGAGTGGTCATTCCTTGATACATGTATTAGGTATTGAGAGGTCATTCATTGATACATGTATTATGTATTGGGTGGTCATTTATTTATACTTGTATCATGTATTGAGTGGTCATTCATAGATACATGTATTAGGTAGTGAGTGGTCATTCATTGATACATGTATAAAGTATTGAGAGGTCATTCATTGATACATGTATTAGGTATTGAGTGGTCATCCATTGATACATGTACATGTATTAGGTATGGAGTGGTCACTCATTGATACATGTATCATGTATTGAGAGGTCATTCATTGATACATGTATTAGGTATTGAGAGGTCATTCATTGATACATGTATTAAGTATTGAGAGGTCATTCATTGATACATGTATTAGGTATTGAGAGGTCATTCATTGATACATGTATCATGTATTGAGAGGTCATTCATTGATACATGTATATAGTATTGAGAGGTCATTTATTGATACATGTATATAGTATTGAGAGGTCATTCATTGATACATGTATATAGTATTGAGAGGTCATTCATTGATACATGTATATAGTATTGAGAGGTCATTCATTGATACATGTATATAGTATTGAGAGGTCATTCATTGATACATGTATATAGTATTGAGAGGTCATTCATTGATACAGGTATTAAATATTGAGTGATTATTCATTGATACATTTATTCATGCTGAATAGTTATTTTAGTAGTAGTTTTAGGTACCTGTGTTCGGTGCTCGCTGTATTTATAATTCTGTTAATATAAAATGCTGCCATGTGGTAGGGTAGATACATTTACATTTACCTACATCTATATACTGGGATATCAAAAATACTGGTTTTTTTTAAGTTATTTTGATAATCATTAATTTTATGTTACGCATTCGTAATGCTGACTTTAAGACTTCTAAAAGATATTTAACACTCGGATTATAAAATGAATCTGGCGTAGATTACATTTCTCTAAGTTTCACAGTCAGAATTCTTACAATCGATGGTTTATTTTCACAAGGATAGACGACGGAGTCTCCAAATCCAAGCGTCCATCATTCTAACCATAATCCGCAATAAATGACGGGTTAAAACCATACTGGACATCTTAGCGTCAATCAATCATTACATGAATTCTGTAAAGCGTCACATAAAATGCAAAGAAACACAAACAGCACGGAATGTTCCAAAGGTAATATCAGACCACTTCTAGGACTGTACAAAGACACATAAAGCATTAGCACCATTCAAAACAAATTTAGCGCTAGATACAGTCGACCCAAAAATCAATCAAATTATATCATGCAGCTGTTTCGCCCTTCTAGGACTCGTCAGTGATGTTAGAGACATCATACAACTGTTTCGCCCTTCTATGATTCGTTAGTGATGTTAGGGACATCATGCAGCTGTTTCACCCTTCTTGGACTCGTCAGTGATGTTAGAGACATCATACAACTGTTTCGCCCTTCTAGGATTCGTTAGTGATGTTAGGGACATCATGCAGCTGTTTCACCCTTCTTGGACTCGTCAGTGATGTTAGAGACATCATACAACTGTTTCGCCCTTCTAGGATTCGTTAGTGATGTTAGGGGCATCATGCAGCTGTTTCACCCTTCTATGATTCATTAGTGATGTTAGGGACATCATACAGCTGTTCCGCCCTTCTAGGACTCTTCAGTGATGCTATGGACCTAAAGTGGTCATAGGAAGTGGAAAACTCCAAACCGTGTCACTTTTCAAATCAATTAAAACGTGTTGCACAGGTTATGGTAAAAATATTAGGACTTAAAGGTCCAAGTACCCTACCACCCTTAGTCTCAAATAATTCCACTAAGGACACACACGATATTAGCACCTTTCAAAACAAATTCTAGCCAATATACAGTTTACGTCCTATTTTTTGTTGAAAATGAGATAATACGCCTGCTTCTTATTTCAAACTCTGATATTTACACAAAGCAAGAGGATAATTGTTACGTTGCTACCAAACTCCAACATTTACTGACAGTATGAAGATAACAGATAGGGGTTTGCGTAGTTTTTAATTCAACGGAAGAAATGGAAATTGGAGCCTGAAGTTGGTTCCGAGTTCCGAGTTCCGAGTTCCGTTTAAGTCCCTAATCGGGAGCAATTGATTATAAGTAATGTTGCATTATAACAATATCAATATTCAATAAGAAGTAACTTTTATCACGATTTCTGTTTAATAAAGCATCCAAAAGTCCCCTGACATTATACAGATAAAAGAAATACGAAATACAGTTCATCCGACTTCGTTGTTTGAATTTTATCTCACAACTTTCATTTAAATGGTTGTAATTCATCACCAGTGTGTATAGATCGATAAAATAGGTTGAAAGATATATATAGATATAACTTGAAAATGCATCTTTTTGTTATATATTGACTTCGTTTAGTTTGGTTTGGTTTATTTTGTTTAACGTCCTATTAACAGCGCGGGCCGTTTAAAGACGTGCCTGGCTTGGGAGATGGAGGAAAGCCGGAGTACCCGGAGAAAAACCACCGGCCTACAGTCAGTACATACCTTGCAACTTCCCCACGTAGGTTTCGAACTCGCTACCCAGAGGTGGAGGCCTATTGATAAAGTGTCTGAACAATAAAAATACTTTTCAAGTTTTCATTATTATTCAATTAATGCTTCTCCCAAACATCAATTGAATAATAATGAAAACTTGAAAAGTGTTCATGTACTTAATAAGGTAGCTTATGGGAACGATTTTAAAAACAATTCACAACCACTAAATGTAATATCTATGTATTACGTAAGATTTCCATGCCACTTACTGTATTGTCTATGTAGCCGAACAAATATTTTGATTCTAAATGATGTTCTCTTTTTACAAATAAAGATTAATCGAATCAAACATGAACACGTCTTTAACTTTAACTGTGCTGACACACCTCCTGCTATTGAACAGTTCCATCCACAATACTTCCGTGTCTAAGTGTCAGTAGCTAGGCCTAACAGTCCTCCCACTAGACCGAGGTTAGGTCGCGCCAGACTTTACATGCTTTATAGCCTATCAGATTACCTGCGACAACGCGGGGGCAACGCCATCACAAGAGCACGTCAGTTATTGCCAGGCTAGGTATGATTGTTACCCGATTGCTCGACACTTTATAGCGGCAGAGATTAATCTTCTAAAGTCGTCATCTCTGGCAGTGGGTTCTTGTACAGGTGGAGACATGCAGGTTCACGCTACCAAGAACAAACTAAATATACATGTATCGACATGGTATGATGTTGACACGAGTAATTAGCCAATATATAGCACGTATAGTGTGTTTAAGCAGCTGTCAGTTCGAGAACCCAATTAGCTTTTTACTAAAGTACATATTTATTGGAAATATATAAGACTGATGACTTAAAATAGATTATATTTTAAATATGAATTTGATATTAGAAGTTAGCTCCTGCATCTACAAGAACATTTAGCTCTATATTGCCTTCTTTCAGTGCATGTGATATTTATTAAACTGATGGCGTGGTATTGCATTTGAAAACTATCGAAATATTACAATTACATTTTTTCACTGTACATACATTTCATATGATGGAAGGAGGCGAAATCAAGAAAGCTACGGGCCTCAAACACAAACTTCTCATCAGATACTAAATGTAAGGAGATAGGTTAAGCTAGGAAAAATGCTTGTTTAAAAAATCTAAGGACTCTTTAAACATAACAAGCATTCATAGCACCATGTGAGTATTTTTATGTATCAGGCATGTGAATAAAATTGGAATAGTCTTATTTTTGATTGGACTACTCACACTGAAAGATGGGGCCGCGGTGACCGAGTGGTTAAGGTGTCCCGACACTTTATGACTAGCCCTCCACCTCTGGGTTGCGAGTTCGAATCCCATGTGGGGCAGTTGCCTGGTACTAACTGTAGGTCAGTGGTTTTCTCCGGGTACTCTGGCTGTCCTCCACCTCCAAAACCAGGCACGTCCTTAAATGATCCTGGCTGTTAGAAAGACGTTAAACAAAAATAAACCGAACAAACCAATCACACTGAAAGAAGTTTGGTTGGTTTTATTCAGCGATCATGCTACCTAGTACACACTTCAGATTAGCATGTATTACCTTCTCACTTTATTTGTTGGATTTAGTTCGTTAATCGTTAAAAAGTTGATTAATTTCCATTTGATTTGAGTATCCATTTGGTAAAACTAAATCACCATTCAGAGCTTTTTCATTAAATCAGCAATATTAGCTATAGATTTTTATCAACATGGAAAATGCAGTAATAATATAATCGCTGATCGAATTCCGTCACTACAGGTAAACCATCAATATCTTGGCAATGGCTTTCAAGATGAAATTCTGGCAATCATACTTCGTCGTTTAGATATCGATTCATTAGATCTGTAAATAAACAACATTGTCAATAACAACCTAAAGGCCTTGGACAAATGAAATACCAAAACCTGTTGCATTACAACGATACTTACCATTAGCACTGGTGTTACCAACATCAGACTGATAAATTATGATCAAAGATATTATTTTTGTAGGTGGTATATTTTTAAGTTTGATATTAGTTCATATTGAACTCAGTATCTCTGAAATTTGATATTTATCATAAAATTGCTAAATGCGGAATACATAGCAATATAGTGGCACATGAAATATAATACGTCATGAATCTTGTATGCTCCAAGTGAAAAATAACAAAGCCTTGTGTGTTTCATTGAGTAAAAGTTCTGTGCTCCTGTATCGACCGTATCATTGCTGAACAGCCACAACCGGAAGTCTGATCGTATTGTTTCTGAAAAGCCACAACCGGAAGCCGGTCATGCCATTCTTTTCCGGCGTTCTGCATGAGATGACTTTAATACCTCATTATATGTTATCGATCAGCAATTACATTTGATGTTCAGTATTCTTTTGTTAATAATGGGTCGCACAATACACACATTTAAGACGTACTTAGCTGCCTATTGTCTCATCGGAACAAACTGACGATATGTGTTGTCAAGCTATGGTAAAGTGTGAGTGATATGTGCTCCACTACTATTTCTTGTTTTAAGTCGAATCCGCTGGATTTTTCTTATTTTTAATCTCACCTGGTTATGCCGCGTTGCAAGTAATATCCAGTTATTTCTCATTAAAGATCTGATATTGAAATATTCAAATTAGACTTTGACAACATTTGAATTGCAGGCTTTTGTAACAGGCAGCTTATAATCTAAAGCAGTTTCCATTTGGTGATACAGTTAGTTCAATAAAGATATTTCTTTGTATTCCTACTGCAGATGACGTTTACTCGTCCTTGTCGGGATTATGCTGCATTTGTCAATAATTTGTGTGACATATTTGTCACCGGGAAATAAATATTGTTTCTGTTATATTTGCTCATAACACACACTGTTTGGCTGTGCTTGGAATCGACAGCGGAACGCATTCCTGTCAATAACTTTGATGATCCATATTCTGACGAATATTCTAAAATCCCGAAACAGTGACTATAAAAATGCACATATCAATAGCATGCATTTTAATTGTATTTGGCCACCAAGCAATTTTGTATAATCGACAGTTTCGGGTGTAAGATGCTTACGAATATCTGCATCACTGAAAGTTTACTGGAGACGATTTTTACCAGAGTGCGTTTGAAAAGGACTTTCGATCATACGTTTGTCCTTAATGATATTTGATATTTGTTACCTTATAATGATGTTGGATATCAAAAGGAATTACAGATATGTATGTAGCGCTATTATAAATCAACAAAAATTGGCATTTCAACATCATTGATTTCACAGTAAGCACTGGATATCTATTGTCAATTAATTAATTGAAATATTTGTTTCGGTAAGCTGACTCCCCTTACATAAAGCAAACTGTTATTCAGAAATGTATTCCAATAACCACTCCCTCGTCTATTCTATCACGACTTACAGACGTATGTGTTATTAAAACGATAAGATCAATATTTTAAGGACGCATGAACCCGTGCAAGTATTTGTAAACCTGCCTCATTAAGACCGCGTATATCATTTATGCTGTTATTACCTGAAAGATGATGTACAATGTACCAATTACCGTCCACGTGCTGACATAAGTATAGGGTTTTGAATTGTACTCTCATTACAGTCTCGTCAGTCGAATATCATTAGGAAGATTTCGTATTTTTCTGTAGTCTCAAGCCACGTTGCTATAGGTATCCTTCATTAAGAAAGCTTCGTGATAATCGCAGGCCTCGCATAGTAACACAAACCCTTCTGTAAGGTAGTTTCCAGGACTATCGTAGGTCTGGCATAGTAACACAAATCCTTCTGTAAGGTAGTTTCCAGGACTATCGTAGGTCTGGCATAGTAACACAAATCCTTCTGTAAGGTAGTTTCTAGGACTATCGCAGGTCTGGCATAGTAACACAAATCCTTCTGTAAGGTAGTTTCTAGGACTATCGCAGGTCTGGCATAGTAACACAAATCCTTCTGTAAGGTAGTTTCTAGGACTATCGTAGGTCTGGCATAGTAACACAAATCCTTCTGTAAGGTAGTTTCTAGGACTATCGCAGGTCTGGCATAGTAACACAAATCCTTCTGTAAGGTAGTTTCTAGGACTATCGTAGGTCTGGCATAGTAACACAAACCCTTCTGTAAGGTAGTTTCTAGGACTATAACATACCATGCTGCACAAATCCTTTAAAGAGGTCCTTATGGTTATCGATGGCCAAACCTGGTACGTCCTTAAATAACAAAAAAAAAAAGTTATCGCTGACCTTGATACATAAATCTTTTTTAGGGAATCACCATGACTATATGTAAATGTATATGTAGTTTTTATTCATTTTACAACGATTCCGAAACAAGCTATATCAATATATATAGATCAGTCTTGTCGGCCGGGATGAAAGCGCCAGGGGTCTTAGTACGGGAGTGCTACGGAACAGAACTCCTTCTACATGTACATGGGGGTTTTCAAGCCAATCACAGCACCTGTTACGGAACAGAAATCATTCTACAAGGGAGTTTTCAAGCCAATCACAGCCCCTGCTACGGAACAGAAATCATTCTACAAGGGAGTTTTCAAGCCAATCACAGCCCCTGTTACGGAACAGAAATCATTCTACAAGGGAGTTTTCAAGCCAATCACAGCCCCTGCTACGGAACAGAAAGCCCTGTACAAGGGAGTTTTCAGGGCAATCACAGCCCCTGTTACAGAAATCCTTGTACAACAGAGTTTTCAAGGCAATCACAGCCCCTGTTACAGAAATCCTTGTACAACAGATTTTTCAAGCCAATCACAGCCCCTGTAACAGAAATCCTTGTACAACAGAGTTTTCAAGCCAATCACAGCCCCTGTAACAGAAATACTTGTACAAGAGAGTTTTCAAGCCAATCACAGCCCCTGTTACGGAATAGAAAGGATCGCAGGTCTTGCTACATGAACCCTTTTATGGATGATTCCTCATGATAACCACTTGCGTTGCTACCGAAATCGTTCTGTTAGTAATGTCTATCGGATATTTATTGCACTGTTTAACAGGGAGATTTTTGGGTATTACTTAGTACTGGTATAATGTCGACCTGAAGTACAGAGGACCTTGCGAGAATTTCTTGTCCGACCGATCGAGTTTCTCAACCCCAGAACGTTTGCTAATGACTTTTTCTGTCGTATTTGCATTATTTTGCCAGTTTGTGTGCCGAGGTCTAATACCAACCACTAAAGCAATTAGTTTGTCTACCACTTAGTTGCGCCTGATTCCGACCACAGATATTCTCATAGATTACAGATTTATTTTCCTAGAACGATGAACTGGTCCACTGACATATATACCACTTTTCAGTAAAACGTTTCAATTTATTGAGCGTAAAATATGTCATAAAGAAATAACAAAATAAGATATTGTACATATTTTCACCAAAAAAGACGAATTTATATTAAATTATGTGATGTTTGAGAATATTTTCTCAATGATAATTAAAAACCAATGAATGGTAACCATGTCAATTTTTACATATTTAGGCATACATATATCGGAATGAAATTGATAGAATGTTTGCCATCGATCTCCTACCTTGTCAGTAGATGCCTATAATCAGGCCGCTATATTGCTTATTAGATAATCAAATAGTTGTTACAACATTACTGTAATTGGATTCCGACACTACACCATCTCCGTTACCACAAGGAGACATACACAATCACACGCCGTCCAATACACAACTGATCCAGTCATTTATTTCCCTACGTTTAACGCGATAGATGGGAACAGGATCACGTGGCAAAGGAAAGTGGTCATTTACAATTGGTATCAATACCGAAGCCTACATGAGAGATTACCGAAACGGGTCATAAAAAACCTTTTAGCTAGCCTCGAGCGCAAGAAAACAATTCGTGAAAAAAGTTTCTTAGAAATATGACATTATAACTTTATGCAGAAAACATAACTAAGATAAGTCAGCATACATTCGTGAATGTACCTCGTTATCAGTCTAATATTGATTAAAATTTGATGACGTCACGAGGCACGTGGCGCAAACATGTCTATGACTTCACAACTGAAACAATTGGAACCTACAGCTAATCAATGTTCTGTTTGGTGTTTTACAGTTAAATGTCCATGCTATTTGCTTTTAATTAAAGCAATACCGAGATAAGCGACGGAGAAGAAGTATATAGTGTCCTCGATTAATAATTTCGTTCGAGCTTTAACAAATCATCATTTTTTTCGGGAAGTGAGATCGAGGGTCGTAGGTCAAGGTCTTTGCTACTTGATATAATCAGCTCTTGTATAAATTCATCATCATTGGAAAAGTAAAACAAGCCAACAAAGATAAGAAAATTGATTGGAACGCCAAAGATCTGAGGAAAAAATATAGCCTTGACAATTAATAAAGACATTTTCAACAAAAAATCAATTAATTATCACGATTATATTCTTGATATATTTCATTTTGATCATATTTTCTAATATATACCCAACCAAAGCTGAATATCAGAACCAACGTGTTAAAGGGAATATAGTCCTGATACTCAGATTTATTATCTATATTCTTGATGTTTGGTTGAACACGAACTGTGAAATTACATGTCCCTGGTTTTACTCATAATTTGCTATTTCTACGGTACAATAAATTTCATTCATATTTCTTTATACTTTCAGACTCAAGCTCTAGAATGATTACTACATATAACTAAACGAAGTTCTGTTTTTTTTTCAACATTTACCGTAATTCTTGTTTTCTGAGTCACGTCTATAAATTGTATGTAGTACCTCAGTCATCAGCACACAGCCATGCAATATGTGGTCTACTTATAAGCTCAAGTCCAGGGATAACAAATGATGTAACTCCCGTTTGCCATTATCCAATTTAAATCTACCACAAACGTATGCCATGTAGCCATTAAAATATACTATAAGCGTATGTCATGTAGCCATTAAAATCTACGTTAAATGTATATCGTTTATCAATTAAAATTGACCAAAGCCGTGTGCCATGTAGTCTTTAAATTCTACTTTAAACGTATTTTATATACCCATTAAAATCAACTGTAAGTGTTTGTCACGAACATATTACAATCAACTATAAGCGTATGTCATGTACTCTTCAAAATCTACTATAATCATGTGTCATGTACGCATTAAGATCGATCACAGCTGTATGCCATGAACCTATCAAAATCCATTATAAGCGTATATTATGTTCCCATTAAAATCGACCACAGCCGTGTGGCATGTACCCATTAAAATCCGCTATAAGCGTATGACATGTACCCTTCAAATTCCACTTAATCATATGTCCTGAACCGATTAAGATCGATCACAGCTGTATACCATGCTCCTATGGAAATCTACTATAATTATATATTATGTTCCCGTTAAAATCGACCACAGCCGTGTGTCATATACCAATTAAAATCTGCTATAAGCGTATGACATGTACCCTTCAAATTCCACTTAATCATATGTCATGTACCCATTAAAATCGATCACAGCTGTATACCACGAACCTATTAAATTCCACTATAAGCGTATGTCATATACACATTAAAATCAACTACACCCGTGTGCCATGTACAAATTGATATCTACCATAACCGTGTGTCATGTTTCCAATTAAATCTACCATGATCGTATGCTGAATACCAATTGAACTCTACCATACCATTTTTCATGCGCCCATATAAATCTACATACTATGTCTTTCGTTGTCATGACTATTATTTTCTAGTCACTTTAATCATTTTATGATGTATCGTCTATATATATTAATCTACCTTTTGTGTTGTTTTCAGTGTGATTTAATTGCTCGTTATTACCCGTTTCCATGTTTCGTCTACTACTCAACATCTACTATTATCAAAAACCGACTGCATATCAAATTCAATCATCTGTCGTCTGCTAATCAATATTTGTCATTGCCTTAAGTAGTTTGCGCCGAGATATCGCATATTATTTTCACCACAGTCATATCAAGCTTGGAATCAGTCATATTCACATATTGCCACATTCTCAAGACCTTTTTCAATAACTGAAGTTCATAGGGCGGTAGCCTCTAAATTGAGAATATTTGAGAGCATCGATGAATTATGAAGTACTTAATTTCCACATGACATTAGACAAACAACAGTTATTGTGATTCAATAGCTATAGACATACTATTATGATTACGGTCAAAGAGCATACAGTTCAAATACACGTTTCATTTTCTTGCCATTACCAGCTGTAGTTTAACAAATTATAAACAATATTAATATTCATTTTACCATCATGATAATTTTAGAAAAATGAAATCAAGTGTGAGCAGGATGTACATGTATTAATATATCATGTTGTTTCAAATTGATATCTACCATAACCGTGTGTCTTGTACAAATTGATATCTACCATAACCGTGTGCTCATGTACAAATTGATATCTACCATAACCGGTGCATGTACAAATTGCTACCATAACCGTGTGCCATGTACAAATTGATATCTACCATAACCGTGTGTCTTGTACAAATTGATATCTACCATAACCGTGTGTCATGTACAAATTGATATCTACCATAACCGTGTGTCTTGTACAAATTGATATCTACCATAACCGTGTGCCATGTACAAATTGATATCTACCATAACCGTGTGTCTTGTACAAATTGATATCTACCATAACCGTGTGTCATGTACAAATTGATATCTACCATAACCGTGTGTCTTGTACAAATTGATGTCTACCATAACCGTGTGTCATGTACAAATTGATATCTACCATAACCGTGTGTCATGTACAAATTGATATCTACCATAACCGTGTGCCATGTACAAATTGATATCTACCATAACCGTGTGTCTTGTACAAATTGATGTCTACCATAACCGTGTGTCATGTACAAATTGATATCTACCATAACCGTGTGCCATGTACAAATTGATATCTACCATAACCGTGTGCCATGTACAAATTGATATCTACCATAACCGTGTGCCATGTACAAATTGATATCTACCATAACCGTGTGTCTTGTACAAATTGATATCTACCATAACCGTGTGTCTTGTACAAATTGATATCTACCATAACCGTGTGTCATGTACAAATTGATATCTACCATAACCGTGTGCCATGTACAAATTGATATCTACCATAACCGTGTGTCATGTTTCCAATTAAATCTACCATAATCGTATGCTGAATACCAATTGAACTCTACCATACCATTTGTCATGCGCCCATATAAAGCTACATACTATGTCTTTCGTTGCCATGACTATTATTTTCTAGTCATTTTAATCATTTTATGATGTATCGTCTATATATATTAACCTACCTTTTGTGTTGTTTCCAGTCTGATTTAATTGCTCGTTATTACCCGTTTCCATGTTTCGTCTACTACTCACCATCTACTATTATCAAAAACCGACTGCATATCAAATTCAATCATCTGTCGTCTGCTAATCAATATTTGTCATTGCCTTAAGTAGTTTGCGCTGAGATATCGCATATTATTTTCACCACAGTCATATCAAGCTTGGAATCAGTCATATTCACATATTACCATATTCTCAAGACCTTTTTCAATAACTGAAGTTCATAGGGCGGTAGCCTCTAAATTGAGAATAATTGAGAGCATCTATGAATTATGAAGTACATAATTTCCACATGACATTAGACAAACAACAGTTATTGTGATTCAATAGCTATAGACATAATATTATGATTACGGTCAAAGAGCATACAGTTCAAATACATGTTTCATTTTCTTGCCATTACCAGCTGTAGTGTAACAAATTATAAACAATAATAATATTTATTTTACCATCATGATAATTTTATAAAAATGAAATCAAGTGTGAGCAGGATGTACATGTATTAATATATCATGTTGTTTCAACTTTTTTATGTATGTTGTGGTTTTTTTTTTTGGTTTTTTTTTGTATACATGTATGTCTTGTAATATAAATTAAAATGAATAAAAAAAAAGATTAAAAAAAATAACGGCACCAACAAATGGTAATATGACCATTGTTGATATTTAAGCAATGAACAGTGGTTTTAATGTTGTTATAGTCGATATGGCAGCAAGATGTATGGTGGGGAAATGTCATGGGAACCCTAACGGGTTTCCATGCTACATTTGCCCATCATACATCTTGCTGCCATATCGACTATAACAACATTAAAACCACTGTTCAATACTTATATTTACATTGTCTTACCATTTTCGTCAACTTTGAAAAAACTAAACCAACACAAAAATCCCGCCTTTTTTTAACGTCACATGACCCACTGGGTGTTACAGCCTGAGGCACTGGGTGTTATAGGCGTATGGTGGCAACTGCCTCTTAGCATTGTGTCAATGGAGAAATGCGGAGCATATGTAAATATAGCACAATGAAAGAGAGTGATGGTGCTATGGTCGAAGAGCAAAGGCGCCACAGGCCTATCTTACTTTATTACATATAAACACACTCTTCACCTCTCTGTCAAAACATGTCGACTTTAATTTAACGATCAGACATTATCATTTTCTTAACAGTAATATATAAGCATCCGCTTTTTTTTTTTTTTTTTTTTTAACTTTTTTCTTTTAAGTACTCATATATGTAGCTATGGGGTTTTACTAGAGAGGCTGCAGATGCTGCAAAGAAAAGTGAATGTTCCCCTTAATCCTGTCTTAATTGTTTCCGTGTCAGGTTTCATTGTGTATTTGAAGATTTGAAAAGAACTATCTTGATGTTGCAGTTCCACGCATGGTGCGGGTCAAGATAATGATTGTAAGCAAATGTCAGGCGGGAGAATAATTATGGTATATCACAATTATTTTACTGTACCTGTTTTATTAACATTGTAAACTGATATATACCTTTATGATACCATGAAACCTGAATAGCAGGGTGCATAGCACTGCATGTAAACTTTATTTCTTTCACATCAATTGCGAAATAAGTCATATTAACTTATATCAATAACTCTTGTTGGTACGATGTAAGCGCGCGAGAGGTCTTACTGTGGGGGGAAACCGGAGTACCAGGGGAAAACTCAAGTGGTCGGGCAGGTGACTTCAGACATTTTCACGTCCGATAGTGGAATCGAACCCAAAACGCCGAGGTGAAAGGCAAAAGTGTTACCACAGTGCCACCCAACAAGAAGATAATGTTCGATAACGCTAAATGTAATAAATGAATTGTTATTTCTTTAGCGAATCAGGGAAATTTCAATTTAAACAAAACTTATGTAAAATGTATTATGATTTTAAACAATGGTCTCAGAACAAGCATTATTTAAAAGAAAGACACACTTCGCACGTATTTGAGCAATAAATACCTTAACAAAGTTTTAAGAACCTATAACCAACATTGCGGTTGCTGACAAACTTAATCAAGCCTGACATGGCTTTGTGTCTATTGTCACAATGTGGTATTTGACCATGACACCATTTACAAAATAATTGATTACCTACATTAGTACATAATAGAATGAAACGCAGTTGTTCTTTTAAATTAGACTTTTTTAACGTCAATTTGTGAATTGTTTTGAACAGCAAGAGTATATACTGACACTGTGGGTTTGGCGACGTCACTTTAATAGTCACGTGATTAAATTTATCAAAGTGTCACTGAAAAGATTAAAATTTTGACAAATGTGCAGTAACGGGTCATAGGACGTCTGCCACGATAACGTAAACAACCTACATTTTTTTCACCTGCTCCATATATGAACGTATTACGTTTGTCTCCGCCAACGATTTCCGGTGAACGTGGAAAATACAATAGTCGAAACCTTCCTTCGACCGCCATTGGGAATAAGAAAACACTGGATACTTATTTCTAGGAGACGTACTTGGTGTTGTATTGATTCAAATCAGTGACAACACATTGGCCATGGGAGAACTCCCCTCCTAAGGCAGGGTGTTTCTTCATTACATCCCACAGCAATCAATACAGTGATGGAATTGTTATGTTGCAATGTCAAGGATTTTCTCCACCTGTCCGAGGAAGACAAGACACTTTAATTTACGAGTAGGTTTTACACGTAATATTATCATAAATAAATATTTCTCATTTCCTCTTATTTTAGCATGTAGTCAATGTTGGATTCCTTACTGAAATTGTCCGTGGACAGATACACATATGAAAAATGAATGTTTTTAGAAAAGAATGCATTGTTCATTACATTTATGAGTTTTACTATACATTTTATATGAACAATATATTTTTGCTCTCTGAAATAAAACACTATGGCTAGAGTATATATTTCCACATTTCAATGTAAAACGTAAATTTTAAGAGCAGAAATCAACTGCATTGAAACTGTTCATCAGGAAAATCTCTTGATTTCGTCATTAAATGACAAAAAATGTTGCGTTAAACAATACAAAAGGACTCCCAACAGAGCTATATCTTGCCATGTGTTATATTAGGTCTGGCCTAATCATGTTCGGTGTAATTGCCTTGTATAATATTTTCATCATGAAATGTTAACATCCTAGCGAAAATTAAATAAGTATATGGAAATTTGACTACAGTAAACAGTATATAATTGTGTTTCCATGGCTACATCACTCTCGAGCAACAGTTCCCCCACGATGCGACGTCCCCCACGGGGTCATGTTAATTTGTAATGTTTCTCAAATAGCAATAAAACGATCATAAAATCCATATTAGGATCAAGTACTCAAACTAGACCTAACATGGAGTTGTACTCAAACTAGTCCTAACATGAAGTTGTACTCAAACTAGTCCTAATCTGGAGTTGTACTCAAACTAGTCCTAACATGGAGTTGTACTCAAACTAGTCCTAATATGGAGTAGTACTCAAACTAGTCCTAACATGGAGTAGTACTCAAACTAGTCCTAATCTGGAGTTGTACTCAAACTAGTCCTAACATGGAGTTGTACTCAAACTAGTCCTAATATGGAGTAGTACTCAAACTAGTCCTAATATGGAGTAGTACTCAAACTAGTCCTAACATGGAGTAGTACTCAAACTAGTCCTAACATGGAGTTGTACTCAAACTATTCCTAACATGGAGTTGAATTCAAACTAGTCCTAGCATGGAGTAGTACTCAAACTAGTCATAACATGGAGTTGTACTCAAACTAGTCATAACATGGAGTTGTACTCAAACTAGTCCTAGCATGGAGTAGTACTCAAACTAGTCATAACATGGAGTTGTACTCAAATTAGTCCTAGCATGGAGTAGTACTCAAACTAGTCCTAATCTGGAGTTGTACTCAAACTAGACCTAATATGGAGTAGTACTCAAACTAGTCCTAACATGGAGTAGTTCTCTTCCTTGTGTTATTAATCGCAATTGTGTCGTTTCCGTAAGCAGCACTGAGTCTTGGCTACCGAAACGCTTGTACGGTGCTATTGATGGTTTACTTCTGCCTATCGCAATAGCGCCGAGTAACATTTCTGACCGGGAAAGCAGTTTTGACTATTTCACCTGTACAACCGAAATGGGATAAGAATAGAAACAGTCGAAAGAAGAATTATCATATATATAAAGTATTTGGTAATAATATGAATTTCACAAAACACACGTGACTTTGTATTTCAAGTTCGTTATTGATCATGTAAAATGGAATCAAATATATGGAGCTTCAAACTATTGGTACAAATCGAGGTCAAATATGGTGATGTAATTATGAGCTATCACCAGTGCGTTATGGAAAGGTGACTAAGGGTGGACGAAGTTTTATGATGTGATAAAGTGAATGTCCATGCCTTAATAGTACTAGTACACAGAAATACAATTATCACTTAGCTGTAACAACGATGGTACTGCTCTTCAGCATACAAATAGTTTTACATACCAGAGTAAGCGGTTATGTCCATGTGTCTTGTATTGTTTTCCAATTAGCCGTCAGTTACCATACTAAAGCCGTTCATCTTCTCCCAAAGGTGTCATGACAAGAAAGTCATGCCTAGGAGTTTTCCTGCTGACTGCTTTTATTCAGGTCCATTGGGGCCTAGGCCATTTCTGATTGAGTTAAGTCTTGTTTATTCGCGAGAAAAGCCTAGACAAGTTCAGTTTCATCGTGATCATTGTACTGTATATCTATTGAGATGTGAAAACTGCTCCCTAGAATACCCCTTATCCACAAATTACTGTTGATTAATCATGAAAATGTTTACGAATAGCAGATAAATGATTAAGATATTTCATCATAGGGGACATATTATCGACAACCCCGATTCAGGAAGAGCCATGCTAAATACATTTAACAAACAAGGGTTATCAGTTTATAGCACAAAAATGTACTGCAATGTAACAGCATTCGCTGTGGGAAAGACACTGATTTTATTATTAAGCAAATAAATACCAGAGGGAAGAATCCTTAGTTAATTCTCCAGAAAAGCCATTGTAGACGTCGTTTTCTTTAACCCTAAACAAGTTTGTCGACATTATTCCAGTATAAGATCTCCGCTTTTCACATTGTGATTCCGTTTCTTGCTCGGAAACATATCCTGTAACTTTATTTCACACGAGGTAGGGATAGATGACACGCGTAATAACGTCATAATAATTAATTGTTTCCGTGACGTTATTGTATTGTTTCTGTGACGTCATTTGATTGTTGTGAATGAGGGATATATTGCTCTGTTTTGTTTTTTAAGAAGATAAAAGAATACATTAGTAATGGGGGTATCTAAATCCGTCACTGCGGGATAGGCACCGGTGTCATCCTATTTCTCCCAAAAATGAAAAATGTATATCCTGGTTCTCCCAAAAACTTATGTACTAGGCACCATAGGACAACCTGAAGTAGTCGTTATACTACATTGCTTCCCTCTTGCCAATATCCATTTGGTGTTCCATAAGTATACAGTCTGATACAATTTGATGCATTGTCTACAGTGCTGTTTCCTATTCGAGGTATCATAATTGTACATCCGTGCTGTCTCTATTCGCTCTACTCAAATATTATTACTATATACATGATAAGAGGCCTTATAATCTGATGAAATGCCTCTTGATACCCGATTGGATGCCGTGATTGATACTTCTCTCCCTCTCCTAAGACAAATTCTATGCTACGGCGTAGGGTTTGATGTTTCTGTTGCATATGAAGTATCCTTTTTACAGCATTAAGCAGACTCGAGGAAATTGTCTTCAACTACTTGTCCCGATACTAGGGCCCCTGACAGTCTTAAATCAAAATGTTAATGGAAAATTGGAGAGTTTTGCTGAAAATTGCTTTTAAACCATTGAAAAAAACTTAAGTTTCAAGAAGTGAAAAATAAAAATAAGAATGTGTCAATAGCTTTGACAGTTCTTCGTGACAAATGGTGAATCCAAGCAAGTGTTTCTACTGTAGAAATCTCTGAATAAATCATTATTGGATAAAGCACCGTTTCTGGACACGAACGTACAATGATCTCCAGAAAAAGGAAACAAAAAATAAGCATTCTACTGTACCGGAATTGAACGAATGAGACATGAAATACGCGTACTTTTAATTTATATATTTCATTATTCTGAAACCAGACGGTCTGATCATGATTATTTACCGTACTTCAGGCTTATTCGTGAGATATTGATTTACCGTACTGGAAATTGCTTGTTCAACAATTCAGCCTTATATGATCAATGAAGTAATTGAATTATTTGATATTTTATCATGTGGCCACGCTAAGCTCTTGTAACCTTTGATTACGTAGATATTATAACCGACTATTCAAACTCACTGATATTTTTACTTCCAATACCAGAACATGCTCTAGAAAATCCTCGCTGACTATAAAGAAAAGGAAGATATTTCCAAAATTATCCACGCAGTATTTTACCAAATCTTTCTTATGTGTTAGCCCAAATTAAGGCTATTTCATGCGTCAGTATTTTGTAACGAGCTGCCGCTGAAACGTCCCAAGGGAATATCCTCTACTTCACTTTAATCAATGAGCTTACTCGCTGTCAGTGGACGTAATATTTTGACTGCGTTTGGTTGATGTGACCTTGGTTTTGTTTGCTTGTTATTTCAGTTTGACTGTCACATAGACACGCACTAGGTCTGACAGTTCTGTGTATTGGATCTCATAGTCTGATCTTTGGCTAATGCACATTCAATTGTACATTCACACCTTATGTCTTCTAGGGTTAATCGATACCACGACCGTCATGTGCGTTTCATTACACGTGCGGTAAAGGACGGCTTCAGAGTCAATTCACATTACTCCATTGTGCATATGTACAGTATCCGTGTTTTCAATTTTTTCCTTAATCATTCAGACTATCTATAATCATCTTTGAATTTCTATATACTCTCTATTGTCCGTCATGTAAAGTTACACAAATTCTTGTGTACAATAATTAGAGTTACACATTATTATTCTCCTCAGTATGTTCTCCTATAAAGAAAATTAAAGTTAAACATCATGCCGACGAGGATCATATAAATGTACATGATTTTTTTATAAATAAGAAGACATTTTATAAATAAGAAGACATTGGATAACTGATAATGAAAAGGCGGTTCATGTTTTTTTTAAACATTTGATACACAAAATAAGAGCTATACTTTGCATCTTTTGTAGCCACTTCAACCTCATTTTCGTATAAGATAATAATGTATACATGTATATGCAGATACTTACCTCAGGTATATTATATTACTTATATATAACATTCACCAGTTACACTGTCAAATCACTGTTTAATGAGGTAGTGATATTCATAGCCATAGTATTAGAGCGTAATACAGTGTTGACGTCTGATCAAGATAACTATATATTTTAATTTTGCTTGTAACAAGCATTTTCATTGGCTCAAAAAATTATGCTATCATCTCATAACATAAAAAAAATAAAAGGAACTACTTTCAGTTATACCGAAAGTAGCGGAGTAATCGTTGGTCACGGGATTTTGTATTTATCGATGTGTTTTTCAATATCTGGAGCAAAATAAACATGTTAAACTTAATGAAAATGTTTCTTATCGTTGTTAATTAAATTATAAGGGTTAACTGTATTTTTTTTTACGTTATTGAGCAAAAACACAAAAAACTGGGGTGTACTCTTTTCATTAACCGCTTCTATTGTGTTATTGCTCAATAACGTAAAAAAATATTACAGTTAACCCTTAAATATTGATTAGTTCTGATATTATAATGATTTACAGTCTTATTGTTTAACTTGTTTTATTGTGATAAATCATGCAGGCATTTAAAAATCTATCATTCATTGATAAATGTGATAATCAAAATTCGCTGAATTATACTTTCGTTTGTGCCCTTCGGTTTATGGGAGGGCAGATGTTCCCTAATTCGTCTTTAGTTAGGTTTACAAATCATGCATTTATAATATACAATGGGGAAGATGGCACTTCCCATTTACCAGTAAACAGCTGTAGAATGTAAATGGAGCTGGTCGTTAAAGATCCTATCACCACTTAAACACTTCTAAATATACAACGATGGTTGAGTATATAGGAGAAAAAATCATAAAATAATCGCGAAATGTATTAAATCTTATCATATTTCATTATTTTATGAATATTCTTGTGTTCTTTTATCTGATAAAATATAAAATATATATCGCCCCTGACATAATATTTGATTTATTTATCATACATCAATAAACGAAATACCCCGCCCTTTTCGATGACAACGTTTTTGAAGCGTAGAAATCTTGAAAAACCATAATCCCAGTAAATTGACATTAACTGATGAGGAACGGTCAGAGATGGTAAATTAGTCGTACTAACAAAGATTCAGTTTAAAATAGTCTATGCAAGGCTGCTTGTAACCAAATGTTTGTTTTCCACAACTTTTTAAAAATTATGTCCATGTATATCCGCAAATGAAATTCCTCAAATCGAACCCACATCAGTATTTTGATATAAACCACTATGTGTTCGTAAAGTAAAAAAACCGAATGTACGTAATTATCAAACAATATGTAAGTGTAAGAATAATTAAAGAGAGTTTGAGTGGATAATTTTATTCAAAGGGTTTGAGATATCCGTAAAGCTAACCAACCGTGTATCGCCGCACACCACCACTGGATGTTTATCTAAAAGGCGTTGTGTGGCGAGAAACACCAGTCACTTCGTACAACTTCATAAATAAAAAAAAAATATGGGTGTTAATTTCTTTATCTCTAGTGCTGATTTCTTCGGGAAGTTTGATACTGGGTTAATATAGCATCTACTACGTCACGTTTAAAAAATCAAAACATCCTGTAATTTCATTTATAAGACAATTAAATTAATAATTGTGAAGTTAAGATCACCTTACGTTTGTTCACACATTGTTTTATGTGTCCTTTTTAAACATGGACAATGACGTAAATCATTTATATGTTATTTTGTTTACAGTACAATTTTTGTCACTCATATAAAAAACAAGACTTTGCTAGGCCTTTCTGTCCTCTCAGTCTTCTTTAAACAATTAAGTTTTGCATCTGAAGATATTTATCGCCTATAAAAAGCCAGGGTCATTTAACGACTTGCCAGGTTTTGGAGGTGGAGGAAAGCCGGAGTACCCGGAGAAAAAACACCTGCCTACGGTCAGTACTTGGCAACTGCCCCATGTAGGTTTCGAAGTCGCAATCAAGAGGTGGAGGGCTAGTGATGAAGAGATAAACACAACATTATCATTACATATATATATACCCTATTACATTTCTACAACTACAAAGAGTAATTTCATATGATTGATTGAAAACAAAAGCAGGCTTAGGTTACTTCCACTCCCAAAATGCTTGGTTCTCTTTTAATGGCTTAATTTGATTTGAAATTAATTGCATCTCGAAAAAAATATATCTTATCCCGTCTCCCTGTATTTGTACGTAACCTTTCGGTTTTACAAGCAATTAATTTTAGGGCGTTTATTTTTCATTTGCAGGTGTTAATCAGATATATGTCTATACCTTCGGTGCCATTTTATGTATTTGTTGTGAAAAACGGCGTATAGGCTGTTGGCGGGCAGGCATCTTTAAACATTTCATCTTTCACTCATTATCAGATTCAATGCACTTTTATAATCGGGTTGATTAGTTACCAAGTGTACTAGTATGTCGGTGATAACTCACACTTATACACTCTTTACAATGACACGTAAAATATAAAAAGTCGGTTTGGAAAACTCCATTATCAGCAACATTGATATGGACATAATAACAAAATACATCAAAAGCGGCGTTTGGACAAAGATAATAAACTAGCAGTGCATCACCACAGTCTAAAACAACACTGTCATGCTTTTCTGTGGTGTACATATGCGTTGTTTCAGTAAACGTTAATGTTTCGATATTTAATTATCACTGGCACGACCGCGTAATGGAAAGCTCTCGAAATAAAGTGCATTCATAAATTTGTTGCTATTGAATTATCGAACGCTGCTGAGTTTGTTTTCCTTTTTTCGGTTATTTTTCATTTTGATATAAACCCTTCAGGTTCGTACGCCGTTCTCTAGTCTCACAAAAGATGTAGTGGTGATGAATGGCGTACAACGAGACTGTTGAAGCTCACGCCGGTTTCTCTCAGGCAAAAAAGTCGCCATAGATCTACAGCGTATTTTTTTTACCTCCACGAGAAGAAGATTGATGACACGGGAGTTCGGATAAAACTAATAGTCAGAGAATTACCGGCGAGATGTGGTTCCGGATAAGGTAGAAGATAATTTTGGTATAGCTGATCCGATCCTCTGAAGTTGTGTTAATGATGAATACTGTGCTAAAGGCTGTCTGTATCATTACTTCGTCTCAAATACATCATCTGCTTTTTCCTGTGTGCTATCGGAAGATTACACCGCTGACAAAATTCTAAGATGAAGTCTGCTTCATACACACACGAAGTAGTGTCATATCTAACAGCTCATACAAGCATACTTATGTTTTGGCGATGATAAGATCAAGTCGACGGCAACTTAAAAAAATATATACATTCAAATTATGGTATCATTGACAAGATTTGTCCAAATCAATTATAGCAATCCCAACACATATAGAGGAATGATAGTTAATCTATTCTAAGTTTGTCTAGGTTAAGATGAAAAAAGCAGATGTTTTTTCGGAGATAACTTTTATAAACTATGGATAATAATCTAGGTACAACCTTATCAGGTTCAAGGTCGCTAGCGAACCGATTAATTACATTTCACCTATTTGAAATTTCTCAATATTTCTCTTATCACAGGGTACTTAATTGTTATATTAGTCAACAGATTTTAAGTATTTTAACAGATATTTAGGTGGTAACATATTACTATTTTTTTGTTCATGATATATTCGTTATACAGTGATAGCTGATTATGGTAGTGATATCTGTTCTCAATGGCCTTGTAGTTGCAGGCAACTTAATTACAAAACTAATTGAACAAAAAATACTAAAAATAACCATCAAGAAAAAACAACAATGGATTACAACAGCCTTTTTTCTCAGACTGAAGGTGACAGCCTGAAGGACGAAAAGGAAAACGAGCACCATTATAACTTAGTACAGTGATATTAATGATCACACTAGTCTTCATTTAGCTCGACTTCCATGTGGTTAAGATAAAATCCTACCATAAACAGTATTCTCAATAAAGACATAACAATGTACATACAGACAAATAAAACACTGGATTAGACAGAAATCATAATGTGGGGAAACCAAACATACTGTAGACTAAGGAAGCAACTGTACGGTTTCGCGACCTGAGATCGCTCTGAGGAACAAGATCCAAGTCAGAAAAAAACTAGCATTATGATATATATTAGCATTACGATCACTGATAGAGAGTGTATCTGAGGCCATTGTTATTGATATCTCTCTGCTCCTTCTAGCCAGCTTAAGGGATGTGCTCTGTCGTAATACTTAACTTAATAAAACGCTTAATGTAATAGATACCGCATTAAATGTTGCTTCTCTGTCGCTTAATGCAATAAGCGTTTTCATTGAAGTGAACTTTGTAGTTGTATTTAATTACATTGAATAAACCCTTTACAAGATTTTTCTAAATTGAAACAAAGAGAAATATTTCCACTTATTGGGAAACATAATCAGCAATGGATGTTAAGAATGGATTACACCCCCTCACTTCCATCTACGAAAAAATCTCTATTGTAAATATTAACTCGAGCAGTCGAACACTCTTCAATACATGTACGTCCAACCATATATACCCAAGCAAATTTGACAAAAACACAGAAAATATTCTATATTTTCACATATCGACAATAACAGTTTTCCAATCATTCCATACAGTTTTAAGGCTATATAGCTTATTATGTCACAAGTAAGGTTTTATTACTTTACATAAAGCAATGGTTATTGCATAAGCTAATGTTCTTAGCGTTGTGATAATGCTTTAAAAACAGTAAAACACCGAAAAAATTATGATAAAATGGTAATTCTAACTCAAAATTGGTAAAAAAAAAAGACGAACGAAATAAAACAAAAATATAAGGTTGCATGGAGACCCTTGAAAAGATACAAAGAGAATAGATAGGGTCCAAATATCCTTTTGACTAAGGTTGGATTAAATCCAGTCCCGATATTTGTCCATAATGTCGTTTTACTAATGTTGGACATATCCAGTCCCGATATTGGTCCATAATGTAGTTTTACTAATGTTGGACATATCCAGTCCCGATATTGGTCCATAATGTATTTTCACTAATGTTGGACATATCCAGTCCCGATATTTGTCCATAATGTCGTGTTACTAATGTTGGACATATCCAGTCCCGATATTGGTCCAGAATGCCGTTTTACTAATGTTAGACATATCCAGTCCCGATATTTGTCCATAATGTAGTTTTACTAATGTTGGACATATCCAGTCCCGATATTTGTCCATAATGTAGTTTTACTAATGTTGGACATATCCAGTCCCGATATTTGTCCATAATGTAGTTTTACTAATGTTGGACATATCCAGTCCCGATATTGGTCCATAATGTCGTTTTACTAATGTTGGACATATCCAGTCCCGATATTTGTCCATAATGTAGTTTTACTAATGTTGGACATATCCAGTCCCGATATTTTTCCATAATGTCGTTTTACTAATGTTGGACATATCCAGTCCCGATATTGGTCCATAATGTAGTTTTACTAATGTTGGACATATCCAGTCCCGATATTGGTCCATAATGTATTTTCACTAATGTTAAACATATCCAGTCCCGATAATGCTCCAGAATGCCGTTTCACTAATGTTAGACATATCCAGTCCCGATATTTAAATGTCGCCTGCCGTCGATTTCACTTGTGTTTGATTACTTAATAAAGTGCTTGTATTGGAACATATCATTTTAGTTTGTAAAGATCTAGTATCCCAAGTGGACGATACCGTCATTTTCACGTTTTTGGGGGTTTTTTTTACGTACGAGACATATATACAATGAACATTAACATGTTGTGTACTTCACTCACACATTCGGTGAAGGACCTCTGTGGTTACCCTCTGTTTTACCATTTCAGTAGAGCCCGACATAGCTGTAGAGCATGCCTAGGTTTTCTCAGCTGTAAACATTGATTACAGTGAAATGATTGTTTTAACAAGCAGTTAAACGTTTATTTGTGTTCAGGCGTATGTCTGGTAGAGAACACATAGCCACTTGATGATGGTTCTATTGGATGATCACAAGTGGAATTCAGAAAATTCGATTATGAATCAAAATCATGTTGCAAAAACGTGTTCAGTGAAGTCGCCCTTCGGTTGAGTTAATTATCGCTCGAGTTGAAATCAACACAGGTTTATGAATACCATCTGGTTGCTAAATTATATGAATGCAATGTAAACAGACTGTGAATGCAGGCTTATCACTGAAAGTTCAACTTTGATCAAAAATTTGCATTTTTACTTGCCAATTACAAACAAACATCCGCTTGTGAGAATGTTTTTTCTATCGAATTTTCGTACCTTGATGGAAATTCGGGTTAACGGTATAGTCAAAGTTAGCATGCACTACATATTCTATGAAAGGAAACAAGAAATGGGTTTCTGCATGTGCTTTGGGGTTAACACAAGGTGGTCTGGGATATCGTATTGAGTATCATCAGCGAGCTAATGCCACACATTTAAGAAAACACTGAGTTTGGTTATAAAGCATCGATAAAGTTGGTCAAAATTGTGAAATTGGTGGTCCAATGAGTTTTGCAGAAAAGCATTTATTTCGAATTTATATACCATTATCAAATCTTATATCTAGTGCTTTGGTTTACCTTCAAAATAGGCTGGCCGGCATGCGTTTAATGCAGTTATACGTTCACTAGCCCTGACTTATACAGAATTGCAAAGAATGGCTATAAACGTCTAGACTTGTGCCATCGAGTGTGACGAGAACACCTGTCCATTATTTACCGGAAGACTCTGTAATAATTGAACTTCCGGTTCTTAGATGTTCAGTTTGATTTGTGTGTAGCATCTGTGCAACACATTTACGATTACTGTCAATGTGTGTCATAATCGGCATAGCAGATATACTTATCGCAACAATTTCTATATATCGTGATTTACATGGATTTTTCGAATTCCAAGGTAGTTACGCTATGAAGTCGCTACCTTATTACCGGGTTAAAATGGGAAACTCCGGATGCAAGTCAAAAAGAAAAAGAAATAAGGAAATGTTGCGAAGAAAAAGGGCGTTCATATGTATCGCCAAAAATGATGACTCGGCAAGTATGCAGTGATTAGTTCGCCCACGGCTTGACAAAAACTCAATAATTGTAGTGTTGTGTATGAAATGTTAAGTAAATTAAATAGATGAAAGAGATCATAGAATATTAAGAGAAAATAGATTAATATAACATTTTCATGATGATATACTTGTACTAATCGCGTTATAATATACAAATATATCACGGGTGTCTGTGCAATAGTCCAGAATATTTGACACTGGGTATTGGTAATCGACTGCTGTTCTATTACACGAGGCCAAAGGCCGAGTGCAAAAGAACATCGGTCGATTACCAGTACCGAGGGTCAAATATTCTGGACTATTGCACAGACACCCATGATATATATGTTTTATTAAATAATCACCAAAACACACTTAGAACTCGACTTTCCCAGGCCTAGAAGTCACCGTGACTGCCATCTGGCAGTGTTGACATCTTAGTGACTTAGACGCTTGAAATGGTAGGACTAAATTCCGAAACGTCATAGGTGTTCAATAGTTCGCACGTGACCAAATTCCGAAACATCACAGATGTTCAATAGTTCGCACAGCACCTTGCAATAGTCATTTTAGCCGTGCAAATTTCAAAATATACCGTTTGCATATAGTAAAGGAAAATCAAATGCATTATGTAACAAAGAAAACACATCTATATAACATATCTTACTTTTATATAACGATCGCGTTATAAAAGAACATAGCTTTATATAACATATTCTACTTTTTTTTTATAGCGATAGCGTTATAAAAGGAAATATTTAGATAGCATAGTTTGTTATGATATACTGATCGCATTAAAAAATGAAAATAGATTTATATAACATATTTCACTTTTTTATAATGATTGCGTTATAAAAGAAAATAGATTTATATATCTTTTTCATTATAATAAAATGATTGCATTATATAATAAATACTGTTTCTTAGCCAATATGTGTAATATCCCGAGCCTTGTTTGTAAATACGGCTATGTGTACTAGCATACACAGACATATGTATATACAGCTTGTGGTCTCAACGCTCTACGCTGTATAGAGAGTATAATTTAATAAGGACACACACTGGTTTTTTTTTTTTTTTTTTAATCTTGTTCATTTGGCTATGCTGACAATAAAACTAGATAAAATTTGGACTTGTGACATTTAAAATGACATCCTCTTCTCCTTTGATAATGTCAATGATATATTAATTAATAACGGACCCCATATTAACAATAGATTTACGTCTCTACCTGTACTGCTATCACTAATGAGTCCTGGGTAATTATTACATGACATTATTTGCTGAATAGCAACAAGAAGATAAAGACATAAAAGAACCATACCTTTGATATTTTGAAGTGACATTTCCCTTCAGATGTTTTTACTATGGTTTGGGCAAAATCTCACAAATCAATTGTTTTCCTGTTTTGTCATGTATCTTTGTTGTTTTCAGATTCGGTGGGGTGTGAATGAATGCAACGATTCTTATCGGAAATATTATCAAGAAAATCGGGATTAACATGCCATTAAACGTAAGTACATCATCTTCTTACTTCAGACACTGAGTACAGCTCTTCTTGTCGTAAATTACACACAGAGACACCATCTTCTCCTGTGGTTTATAAATGGTGCGCCACTACAGAGGTAGAGTAAGCAAAGGTATACATAATTGTAAATGATGAGACAGTGGGTCAAAGGCAAGATATATAGATACATAAACTAACATAATCCTGGATGACCATGACAATTTTTGATACCAAACATTTTATGTCAGTTTAATTTTGTATTAGCTAGGAAATAGAGAGTTATTAGCTAGGATATTGTTAATAGATAGATGACGCATATGTCCCTTATGAGGAAGATATCTTTAACAGGTAGACATATCATATCTGAGTAATTGATATTTCAAAATGCGTAATAAATAAAAACAAGTCCTGAGGTGTCATATTTAACCGATAATGTCGATAATATCCACTATTTTTAGCACTAATGACGTACATTGTAAATATCAATATCATTTACCTTCTTACGGCACATTAATCGTCAGCTGTGTCGGAAGTGACGTCAACAGGATGTAATATGGCGATAATGTAAACATCCGTTACTTCATTCACAGCGGATTAAATGGGAAATAATGTTTTAGTCTTATCATTGATTTTGAAATGCACAATTTCCCGAGAAATGAACGCTGGAGAGATTAGATGGTTGCTTAAAGGAGTGGGCGTCGCGTTTTGAAGGAGTGAGAAAGGCATTTCTGGATAGTAACTCCCCAGAGAGACCTTCTGAACAGACAGACAAGAATATTCAAGTCTGAGAGACCTTGGGTAACTAACATGCATGAGAGATGAGGGCTGAAATGTAATGGAAGGTGCAGTGAATTGATTTTTATGGAAGGGGACGAATAATCGTGACATATGTATATGTTGCTTATCAATGAGATTGTTGAATTAAGCACGAAAGGTGTTGAATTGAAAACGAGATATTCGGGAATTACTTGCTGATGGCTGGTTGAATTAATTCCGAGAGGGAAAGTTTGATGGGGAAAAAACGAAATACTCGGTAGCGCTTGTTAATGGACTTGTTTAATTAATAACGAGAAGATCGGGATGTTGAATTGAAAACGAAACATCCGCATTTGATTACTGATGACCTTGTTGAACGAAATTTGATGTTGCAATTTTGTATAAGATGACGAATTATATAATGGAATAAATGCATTGGATTTTAAAAAGGAAGGTATAGTGAGTTACAGATGGACGAAATATGAGAGATCGCATGGAATTAGATACGAAGTATCGTTGAATTGGACGCAAGAGATGTGTCTTCATTTAACACCACGTGTAAGATGTTTTGTTTATTTCCGTAAGATATCAGATGCAGTGATGTATCTAAACTCCCAGTCCGGATTTTATCGTTACGATATGGTTTTCCGGTGCGTAACGGAATCATAAATCAGTATTTTGTAAATATCATGAATATTATATCATGATTTTACATGAAGATAATTCACTTACACCGTTTTTAATTTAGACTACGCGAATTTATTACACTAGAGCGTGCAAGAGTAATAAAATATTAATTTAGTAATAGTTTGTTTACGATCGCTCGTCGCTATCTTTCATCCATATCAAGGGACCGTCGTAAAACTTTGTATTCATGTTACATATTTGATTTCAATCGAGGGATATCGACAATAAAAACAAACTAATTATTATCAAAATAAAACATAATCTTGTAACAAATCTATTTTACTACCTCTTAAGTCGTCACAAAATTACAACAAGTAGGAGGCACATGTATGATCATACAGGGTCACGTAACATCCGGCAAGGTTAACGGTACGCGATTTCCGGATAAAACGTTGATAGATTTACCTGCGTTGTACTGCGTTTTATGATTGCCTTGTTTAAGATTGCGATACACACTGATTATTTTACTGAAATATCATAATGAAATCTTATGTAACAACACACTGGAGCAATATTTCTAAATCTGACATTGTTTAAATCTGTGAATATGTTCCTTTTAATTTTGACTCTGTGGTAGCCATAGTGATCGGCTTTTCTCGTAATTGGTATACATTGCTCTAACCAGATACCGGTTTGCTATTGAATTTCATTATACAATATTCATTTATTATCATTATTATCATTATTTAATTCATTGCAAGAATCAAATGTAACAATTACAAAGCATTTATGTTTGTCGCGTGCTTTGTGTCACGTGATCTTTTGTTTACGTCATTAGGTATCGCTTCGACGTCATACCCTCGTGCCGGGTCTTGACTGAAATGTACCACAGTGTCACAAACTGTAACTGTTGGATATGGTATGTAGTTCCCACTCGTTAGTTAATTTGATCTGGGTATACTCAATCACACATGGATCAACCTGTCTATACGCATATTCAGTGTAATCCTGCAGGCGTGTGCCAGATCACTGTACAGCCGTTTTGTAAGGCAATATACTTCGTTTGTTACGTATCTAACGCCTCCACTTCAATAGAACCTGGCAGCAATTTACACTGATGGTGGATATCAAAAGCATTAAAGATTGTCAACAGGAAATCAGTCACAATCGCGTCTTTTTCCACAGATTTGGCGAAGTTTAGATTGATTTTCCATGTACATGCAACATTTTTGCCCATTCACAGTGGATTGCTCTTCAGCTGTTTCCCGTGGTTTTGTTGTATGTGCGGTAAATAATCACAAAATTCGTCATGTAAAATGTACAGCTTTTAGTTAAGACACGAGCGCTCTTGAAAATTGTATTCCATATATGCATGTTATATCTCATTCAGTAATATTCAGCATATGCTGTACATGTAACCATAGCAATAGGAAACAGGTTATATAATTCGGTACGTACTTACTGACCATTTGTGAAAGGTCAAGGTTCACTCAGCTAAACACTGGACTATATCTGCGCATGTTGTATACCACTCCTAAAAGCTACACTCATTTCGAGTTGGTTAAACATCCTTATAATATAACTGATAGCCTTGTGGTATGGTATGATACTATCTAATACTGTACCAAGATTACTTACACTGAAGACGCTCGTACTTCCGGATTACTCAATCCTCTTGTCTTTCTCCTTGTCGCCAAGTGGATCCATATGAATCTATAATTATCCTTGCTGATCGCATGTTAAGTTGGAACTTTTTCTTCCATATCTCGACATTGTCTTCATTTATTTCTGCACATCGTCTTTGGCGTTTGGTATCGTAACATTTTAATAATAATCAATTGAATATAAAAGTATTTTGTATATTGTACATTAAATTTTGTTTGTCGCTATATTATGCAAAGCAATCAACGGTTTACCATGTTTAACCCTACAATGTATTGCTATCAACAGTATAGGTTTCGGAGTGCGCGGGGAAAAGTTTTTCTAAAAAATATAACGTTTGAAGTTACAGAAATCTAAATATTCCAACCCAGACGGGTTGGTTTTTCTTCTCCAGAACGTCACCATAGTTATCGTAATGTAATATCGTTGTGATTACAGGACAGATATTGAATATCGATCTTATCGATTTCTCCTGCCGTCTCAATGGTTAATCTTCATGGATTAGGCATTTGATGCAATTAAACTTGTGTGGTATCCATTTACCAATTAATGGGTGATTACAGTCTGTTTCATTCGAGCTCGGGTAGAAAATACCACCATACTGTTCTCCTTCATGGGGTCACCTAGCTGGGTAGCGTAAGTGTAATCATGCCGATAGTGTCTCAGTTCCGGATTTAGTAAACGCTACTTCATCGCATCATAAAGGTTTTATACTATAAACAGCCAGGCTTACATGTAGACCTCGATGGTTTGATACCAAGCTGTCACGCTCGCCGTCTAGATTAGCTAATATTTTTCAGATTTAGTGTTGGATAAGATGACGAGACTTCAAGATTTGCTCAGAGTTATCTTACATATGGCATTGTCTAAAGGTGTTATCATTATCATGCCATTGTGTATGGACATTTGTAAGATGTTCGTTTTGTGTTCTCGTGCAATTAGTCCCTGAGTATTCATAACCTGCTTGACAAATTTCAATTCATTTGAACAGTGACACAGTTCAGAACATAAACGTGTACGTAAAGCATTCTTTAGAAATCTGATATCAAAAATCACAGAATTATTTGAATAGAAGGTCTCTTTGCACCTCTCAATCCAGATTTGATTTACCTTTTCGACCTATTTTGAATTTTTGGTTGCCTACCATGGTCATTTTAGACCCTTACAATCAAGCCGGAAGGACAAAACAGCTGTATGATGCAGTTTAGTTCATTGTGGCCCTTCTGTTTCTAACTCTCAAGCTGTTTTGAAGGGTTTAATATCCCGTGTGCCTGTTGAACAATCCTTAAACATGGTTCCAATGACTAGTTCGCTTAATCTACTATGTAAATACAAACCTTACAGCGAAAACAACAGAGAATGCCGACATCCAACCGTAAACCCTGATTACGAACAAAATATACATGTGCACGGAGGCCATTGCAACAAAGTAAATAAGACCAGGTGTTCTGAAAGCTCTGGAAGGTTGAGTGTCGTCTGGCCCATCGCCGCCATACCATAGGTCCAGTCTGTGTCAAGAAATATTCTTAAAATCAGAACTTTGATGAATAAGATGTATCAACGAGGGTAAAAACACATTTGACTTCATACGACGAACATATTACTCTTGACAAGCGTATAATTTTATAATTCCTTACTGAGCACTAACACGAATCATAGAAAATACTACTTATTGCATATTGCGTTCATAGCACTGTATACGCAGTTAAAATAACGTCAGTGTTTTAATAGTGTTATTCTGTTCATTTGATACAGCTCAAGCCATACACATTGTACTGTCTTAATACTCTGTAATTCCTTCGTATGCAGTGACTCAGTAATGCTCATTTATATAACTCAACTGGTTTCATACAGTTCTCTGACTAACAACGTGGTCCGATTATAAGGTAAGGATTCCTTTCTTGAATTATTTTACATGGTTTTGCACTCAATACTTTACTACATGTAGGTGATTTTTTAGGTACACGTATATATGATACTCTTACGTTACCAATGGCTAAACATATCCCCCTCCAACCTTGTCTGGAAACCAATGAAAGCACAGGTATACTATATTCCGTTAGTGGTGCTCTAGTTTAATTGAAGAAATTAAGATTTATTTTACAGCTGACCCGTGGATCAAGTCGATAACGATAAAACACACAACGTCTGTCAGTAATGTACACGTGCATGACTCATGCTTTTATCTGCACGTGTTTCCTGATCGCACGTGCTATGTCACTGCAGTAGGTGCAATGGATTGATTGTAATCCTGCTTATAGTGGCCGATGATAGTTATACTATTTTACACTAAGGAAGATTCTTTTCTCGATAGGAGCTTACCAAACATGTATTTCACTTGTGGGTTATCAAAGGCAATTTGAATTCATTCATTATATAACAGCAAACAGGCAGATAAGATAACATGCTCAAGAGGGAAGATCTTAATTAGTTTCCCAAACCGATTACCTAGATCGTCATTAAAGAAATAAACATGTTTTGCAACTACCCCTGTCGACAAATATCCGGAATAAAACGTCAGCAAACCGTCTGACATTTAGAGAATGACCTTGTAAATGACGTAGAATGTTTGAAGTAATTTGAATGTTGTCTGTTAAATCACTAAACGCACCACCTGGCGTCCTGGTGAGCAGACTGATGGTTTAGTTCGCACTGTTTGTAAACACCTCCTTACGTACCCTTCTCCGACATCATAACCTACTGTAAACTGACCTGAAATGTGTGTATCCGACACGGCGGGTACCGACATACAGTTCTTGTTAACGACACTACAATTGTTTATGGTGGGAACAGAAAATATCATCGCTGTGTTATATATGATAAATGAGATATTATACAGAATCGTCCCGCCCTCTCACTCAATGTCATCCCCGACATTGGTCACACTGACTCAATATCATACCCGACATTGCTCACACTGACTCAATGTCATCCCCGACATTGCTTACACTGACTCAATGTCATACCCGACATTGCTCACACTGACTCAATGTCATCCCCGACATTGCTTACACTGACTCAATGTTATCCCCGACATTGCTCACACTGACTCAATGTTATCCCCATTGATCACACTGACTCAATGTCATCCCCGATATTGCTCACACTGACTCAATATCATACCCGACATTGCTCACACTGACTCAATGTCATACCCGACATTGCTCACACTGACTCAATGCCATCCCCGACATTGATCACACTGACTCAATGTCATCCCTGACATTGCTCACACTGACTCAATATCATCCCCGACATTGCTCACACTGACTCAATGTCATCCCTGACATTGCTCACACTGACGCAATGTCATCCCCGACATTGCTCACACTGACTCAATGTCATACCCGACATTGCTCACACTGACTCAATGTCATACCCGACATTGCTCACACTGACTCAATGTCATACCCGACATTGCTCACACTGACTCAATGTCATACCCGACATTGCTCACACTGACTCAATATCATCCCCGACATTGCTCACACTGACTCAATGTCATCCCTGACATTGCTCACACTGACGCAATGTCATCCCCGACATTGCTCACACTGACTCAATGTCATACCCAACATTGCTCACACTGACTCAATGTCATACCCGACTATATCTATCATTCAGTTTGGACTATATCTATTGTTCAAATTTGACTATATCTATCATTCAGTTTGGACTATATCTATTATTCAAATTTGACTATATCTATCATTCAGTTTGGACTATATGTATTGTTCTAATTGACTATATCTATCATTCAGTTTGGACTATATCTATTGTTCAAATTTGACTATATCTATCATTCAGTTTGGACTATATGTATTGTTCTAATTGACTATATCTATCATTCAGTTTGGACTATATCTATTGTTCAAATTGACTATATCTATCATTCAGTTTGGACTATATCTATTGTTCTAATTGACTATATCTATCATTCAGTTTGGACTATATCTATTATTATACCTCAGACTTGTATCACAGCTTCTGATTAGTGAAAACCATGTCACGTGATTAAAAACATTCGTTATGTCAACCACAAATTTCCAAATAATTCATTATTTACTTGCTGTCGCTTTCGAAACATCATGTCACCCTCTGAATATCATAATGTCACCCTCTCGTGAGCCCTCCAAAATCGTTATGTCACCCTCTCGTGAGCCCCAACTCGGAACTCTCTTCCGTAACGTCTTCAAAAGTAGTCGAATCAGAGGAGTTCCGAGTATTCTGCTTGACAACAACAATGGCTGCCGGCGGACGCTATCGCCTGCCACCAGAGGAGGAAATGGCGAAATTATTGCAAGAAAAGGATTCTAAAAACACCAAAAGGGTCATCAATGGGGCCGTGGATTCCTTTAGACATTTCCTATCTGCAACAGGTAGACCAAAGGATTTTGAAAACTTCGACGTCCATACATTGAACGTTCGACTGGGAGAATTTTATGCCGGGGTCCAGAAAGACGATGGGGTATCTCTTAAACGATCTTCGTTGAACAGTCTAAAATATGGTTTGAAGAAATACATATTAAACTTATTGATAACAAAATTCATTCACTTATGTTTTTTCGGTATAATAAAACAATTACTGCCCTTGTTCCGGGTTGATATGAATATTTGACCACCCTTGAGGTGTCATGTCACCCTCGGGCTACGCCCTCGGGTGACATGACATCTCTCGGGTGGTCAAATATTCACGTCAACCCGGAACAAGGGCAATAATTGTATATTGTTCAAATTTGACTATATCTATCATTCAGTTTGGACTATATCTATTGTTCTAATTGACTATATCTATCATTCAGTTTGGACTATATCTATTGTTCAAATTTGACTATATCTATCATTCAGTTTGGACTATATCTATTGTTCTAATTGACTATATCTATCATTCAGTTTGGACTATATGTATTGTTCAAATTGACTATATCTATCATTCAGTTTGGACTATATGTAATCATCAATTCCATTCGCCTACTTTGAAGGTTTTGTATTGACAACACAGACCTACATCTTAAGATTTGGAATGCCTCAAAGCTAAAATGAAATATCATTTTATGTGTCACGTATATTAGAAATAGATATTACCCTGCAAGATATCCCTGGTCCCAAAAAACAATTAAAACAGTTTCCAGAGGTTAAATTTAAATCGCTTCAATTCCGACAGATATTCTATGAATTTCCAAATGATACTCTACATTTAGTATCTGTGTTCAAATTTTGGGATAAAATATTTTCACAAATGAACTATGGATACCTAAATCATATCACGTTTGATTACATCAGTAGATATAGTGTCTTACTTTTAATATGTTTTTCAATTAAGCGCCTATTGTATTCAAAGGTAATTAACCCCGTTGATAGGGAAAACATGAAAATATAGGTATGTGTCCTTTAATACATAACTGTTGTGAGAAAGCAATTTTCCTTTTTGCCAATATTGGTTTGTTTCAATTTAATTTCAAGTTAATTTTTTATGAAACTACCTCGATGTTGAGTTTTACCTACGTAACCGTATAACAGATGACGCTTAGTGCGTGTGTCGATACGATCTGTTATAACTATACAAACACTGTTATGACTGTTGCATCAGCTGTTCGTCTCAGTTATAAATATTCCTGTGTGGACAGCTATTGATAAAGTCTAGCTTGAACTTATTTATTTATATTTGTGTGTGGGCAATACTGATATTTAACAATCATATACAGAGTATTTCATTTTGATATGAGATTTTTCCCTTGTCTGTTATTTTATCTGTGATGAACATATTGGATAAGACTGAGGACGACAATCCACAGGAAGTGAACTCTGACCTTATGTGGTTTTAGAACAGTTCCTCGCAGCATGGAAACTCATAAAGTGCAATGTGTTTTTCCACTTCGTCCTAGGATGATAAGCTGTTAACTTTAGGGATGCTCACATCACATATAAAAACCGCTGGGTCGAGATCGTCTGCTTATCAATTAAATTGGAGGTATAGAGTTCGGGGTTCTACCTTAATGGTAACCTATAGTGATGTCTCGGGATAACATGTGCCTCGTACATGGAAAAGGTGTAAAAATATATAAAACGATCATTCGCGTTGAATTGTTGATCATGTCCTTGACATCATGAATACCACCCAGAAATAACAGTGTTATATCCAAGTATTGATCCAAGGTGGCGGTAAAGCATCACCGGAATTGAAATGTGAATCTCGGGGATATTATTTTTTTTTTCGTGAAAAGTATCAATTTCCAACTGCAGGGACGATATTATGATCCACTGGTATGTCGGAAAGCACGCGAGTATCAGGTATGTTAAATCACTATTGTTGCAACTTTAATAACATGTTTTATCCTTTTCATTCTGGTATCAACCAGGTAAAATCTGGTACTTTAATTATTCTTTATTTCTGAGAGACCATACTTGATTATTACTTTTTAAATTACATAACTTAACCCATATTGCATTAAGTCGACACCATGACAATTCGATTGAAGAATTTCCTTTTCCTTATGCGATATGAATGTTCGATGCTTGTTGAAATGCCTAGTGGACTGCCTCTGTTGGCACCATCCAAGTTTTCATTTTAAGAATGTGAGTTAACTTAAAAACGACAAAGGTTTGTATGGTGGGTGTCGTCGATGAAGCCGAATATGCTTACTCTTCCGGAACACCTGGTTCTATTCTCCATCTAATTTTCATTTTCAATTCGTATTTTGCCAATGTTAACAGCTTTTAAATTTCTTAATGGGTTTCGTCATGTTAAATGATACAGTTGTAAAATAGCATGTTAACATCACGCTTAAATGGGGAGTTCACATTTTCTCAACAAAGGAAATGACTACAATTTTCATTTGAATTTTATTGTCATTTCCTTGTCAATGTTAGATCCTAGAGCTTAAAAGTATCTCGCGTGAATCGAATACACTGGGCATTGATTGGCGGAGGTATGTTTGATAAACTTGACATCGGTCAATACAAATCTCATGTAAAATGATGAATTATATATTTTATTTATTGATGTGATACTGTCTACCAGACATGTCCAAGATAGATGACGTTATCAATCAAAGTGTATGTGTTACGGGATGTCGCGACCTTGGACAGTACCAATAAGAAGAAAAAAGCACTTTTAAGTTAGACGGTAAATAGCAATGTAGAACAATTTCTATCTCTATTGTACGTTCAAATTTTTAAATGAAATTTTATTCTTCGTTACATCATTTTGCACGAACGATTTCTTTGGCAGTATATATCATTTCTGCTAGTTCCGTTGCCACCGTTCTGGTTCTGGTTTTGGGGATGTGAATACCAGATTTGGTCCAAACCAACTGGAGACATCAGCTCAAAATCAAAATTCAATCTCATTGAATTTTGAGGATTGAAGATAGGAACGCGTTATTTGTTATCGGACATTATGTCAACTGGGACTATTTCTCAGTCTTATCAATGTATGGACGAGATCTTACGTTAAAATTTGATCTGGGCAGAACAGAACTTAGAATTCACCATCTCATGCCAGAAATAGTTTCCTCTATTTCGCCCAGAGTTGATGCAAGTGTCATAACTGTTTTGGCATTTGTTTTTAAGAAAAGGCAACAACAATAACAAATCTGTTTTCCCCTTAGATATTTCACTGACTATGAAAAGCATGTGACATGGTACTTTGCTAAACTTAAGTCAGTAAAAATGGCGGTTGCATTCATTAGTCCCAAACGAGACATCAGGCTACTGAAACATTCCATGGTGACCACTACCTTCTTGAAGACATGATCTTATATACTTTGTCAAGACTCTCCCTATAAATATGAATTTTTTCTTCTCTTCCTATTTTCTGGTATATCAGAAATTGTTTGTTTATTCTTTATGTAGCAGATCTAGTCATATAAATTATCACGTTTCCGCTTTACTAATTGTTCCGAAAAATGTTCTAAAACAAAAGAGATCACCAACTTAATAACAAAACTAAACTAAGATGACTAAAATCGATGAAAGATCAAATCATACACATAAATATATATTTACTCGGAGAGTCTTGATTCTTGATAAAGTCGAGAATTGATAGACCAGGTGTTTCTAAAGAGTGAACGTCTCCTGCTTCAACGACAACATCCGCCATACTTAAATCTGCGTAAAGTTGCATTTTTATAATTCGAAATTTGATGGTACGACGGAACCAACAGACATATCAACAAACATCAAATACGTCTGACTTCTTATCGTACTAGGAAATAGACTAATGCCAAATGAGATCAAGATGTCGACCACAGAACCTTTGGTTTGGTTTGTTTTTGTTTAACGTCCTATTAACAGCCAGGGTCAGTTAAGGACGTGTCAGGTTTGGAGGTGGAGGAAAGCCGCAGTACCCGGAGAAAAACCACCGGCCTACGGTCAGTACCTCGCAACTGCCCCACGTAGGTTTCGAACTCGCAACCCAGAGGTGGAGGGCTAGTGAAAAAATGTCCGGACACCTTAACTACTCGGCCACCGTGGCCCCTGACCAAAAAACCAACGAACCTGTATCTTTTGAAATCTTGTGTTGTTAATTTCCCTGTCAATAGTTGACACCTGTCACGGAAATCGCGATAGCAAACCAGCATCAGAATTGTTGAACTGCCTTCCAGCCTCATTCTGGATATATTGGTTGCTGATGTATTTTCAGTATCTATCAATGTCACTTCATCTGTAATCCAGTGTCGTGATTTCCGTGTTATCTAATAAAAACGCCATATTTTTTCTACATTAACCAGTTAACCAGAGTTTCAAATGACAGGACGTAATGGCATTTTTAGGTTGCATTAAACATCATAGTCATGACGACAATGTGATGCTGCGGATGATTTAACGACGGTAAAATAGGCAATTTTTTGTGAAAATCAAACTGAATGCCTCGTAATGTTGTAAAAATAATCCTTGGTGATTGACGATTTATGTTTTATGGATCATTGGAGCCTCGCTGAAATGCAACTCATAGGTTGATATTTTAACCTCCATGAAAAGATAACTTGTCGATATTGATAATAGGAAAAGGACTCTGTTGTGTAGGAATGCGGAAGAAGTATGGGGTTGGTGTGCGTCATTTAGGAAGTGCAAAAGGAATGTGGATTTTAATTACTAAGTGCAGGATGTGCAGGCAGACTTTGCTTGCTATGCTATCTGTGAAGGGGCCGCGGTAGTCGAGTGGTTAAGGTGTCCCGAAACTTCATACCTAGCCCTCAACCTCTGGGTCGCGAGTTCGAATCCACGTGGTGCAGTTTTCTTGTACTGACCGTAGGCCGGTGGTTTTTCTCCGGGTACTCTGGCTAGGACGTGAAACAAACTAAACCAAACGTTATCTGTGTAGACAATGCGGGCTTAGTTTGGAGTTTATATAATGGACATGCACTTATGTGGTAAATTTTAGCGCACAAGTATAATTTATATGGATTAGCGCAATGATGAAAGGTCACACTTATAAATCTTGTCATAGATAACAATATACAGAAAATTAGATTAGCACAATCATAAAATAGCGGAAGTTCCGCAATACAGTTACCGCTAAAGTCTGTACGTTAACAGTGATTTCTATGGAGAGTGCGGTACGGGTGTAGATCCTACGTTTCCTGTGTTAAAGGTGTATGGACGTTTAAGCGAAGTGTGGGGCCTATGTTTTCCATGGATTAGGCGTAGTCAGTTTAAACTATAAGGCCTATCCCAGCTTTCTTTACACGGGAACCTGATATTGCACTTATATACGAAAATTTACTTAACTACGAAATTATGAATTTTGTAAGTGGGCGTGAAGATTTATCACTTAAAACCGAAACCAACTGTTTTTTCCGTATCATTGAATACCATATTACCCTCAACTACAGGAAGTATTCGCAATAACACTCTTTGTTAATATACTCGAGTGGGCTTTTCCAAGTTTATATCCTATGCAATTCACGAAACGTCATAACGCATGTAGACATATACCTACGTTCTGTTGTAATGATGTCATACACGATTGCCATGTCTTATTGCCTTTTTGCGACAAAAGTTTCTTCTACCAGAAAGCATGGCGTGTGATCTGTCGGTAAATTAAGAGAGACATATATATCCAATTGATATATACAAGGAATTTGTACAGAATCGGCGATAACGAAATGATTTAGTAGCTATTTAACCACAATGAACTATGTTTACAAAAGTGAATTTTGCTGAGCTTTTTTTTTAATATTAGACGAATATCGAAGAATGTTCACTCACATTGAATGCCATAAACTGAAACTGAATTTTGGAGAATGCATTCACTTACATTGTGTGAATACTGGACATAAACACTGTATACAAAACTGATATCTGGAGAATGTGTTAAGTCACATTATATGTATAGTGGGTATAAAGTCTGTATATAATACTGATTCTGGATTGGCACTCACATTGTATGAATAGTGGGTATAAAGTCTGTATATAATACTGATTCTGGAGTGTTCAATCACATTATATGTATAGTGGGTATAAAGTCTGTATATAATACTGATTCTGGAGAATGTGTTCAATCACATTATATGTATAGTGGGTATAAAGTCTGTATATAATACTGATTCTGGAGTGTTCAATCACATTATATGTATAGTGGGTATAAAGTCTGTATATAATACTGATTCTGGAGAATGTGTTCAATCACATTATATGTATAGTGGGTATAAAGTCTGTATATAATACTGATTCTGGAGAATGTGTTCAATCACATTATATGTATAGTGGGTATAAAGTCTGTATATAATACTGATTCTGGAGTGTTCAATCACATTATATGTATAGTGGGTATAAAGTCTGTATATAATACTGATTCTGGAGTATTCAATCACATTGTATGAATACTGGGTATAAAGTCTGTATATAATACTGATTCTGGAGTGTTCAATCACATTATATGTATAGTGGGTATAAAGTCTGTATATAATACTGATTCTGGAGTATTCAATCACATTGTATGAATACTGGGTATAAAGTCTGTATATAATACTGATTCTGGAGTGTTCACTCACATTATATGTATAGTGGGTATAAAGTCTGTATATAATACTGATATCTGGAGAATGTGTTCAATCACATTATATGTATAGTGGGTATAAAGTCTGTATATAATACTGATTCTGGAGTGTTCAATCACATTATATGTATAGTGGGTATAAAGTCTGTATATAATACTGATTCTGGAGTATTCAATCACATTGTATGAATACTGGGTATAAAGTCTGTATATGATACTGATTCTGGAGTGTTCACTCACATTATATGTATAGTGGGTATAAAGTCTGTATATAATACTGATATCTGGAGAATGTGTTCAATCACATTATATGTATAGTGGGTATAAAGTCTGTATATAATACTGATTCTGGAGAATGTGTTCAGTCACATTATATGTATAGTAGGTATAAAGTCTGTATATAATACTGATATCTGGAGAATGTGTTCAGTCACATTATATGTATAGTGGGTATAAAGTCTGTATATAATACTGATTCTGGAGTGTTCACTCACATTATATGTATAGTGGGTATAAAGTCTGTATATAATACTGATTCTGGAGAATGTGTTCAATCACATTATATGTATAGTTGGTATAAAGTCTGTATATAATACTGATTCTGGAGAATGTGTTCAATCACATTATATGAATAGTGGGTATAAAGTCTGTATATAATACTGATTCTGGAGTGTTTACTCACATTGTATGAATAGTGGGTATAAAGTCTGTATATAATACTGATTCTGGAGTGTTCAGTCACATTATATGTATAGTGGGTATAAAGTCTGTATATAATACTGATTCTGGATTGGCACTCACATTGTATGAATAGTGGGTATAAAGTCTGTATATAATACTGATTCTGGAGTGTTCAGTCACATTATATGTATAGTGGGTATAAAGTCTGTATATAATACTGATTCTGGAGTGTTCAGTCACATTATATGAATAGTGGGTATAAAGTCTGTATATGATACTGATTCTGGAGTGTTCACTCACATTGTATGAATATTGGGTATACAGTCTGTATATAATACTGATTCTGGAGTGTTCACTCACATTGTATGAATACTGGGTATAAAGTATGTATAAAATACTGATTCGGGAGTGTTCACTCACATTATATGAAAACTGGGTATAAAGTCGGTATATAATACTGATTCTGGAGTTTTCACTCACATTGTAGAATACTGGGTATAAAGTCTGTATATAATACTGATTCTGGAGTGTTCAGTCACATTATATGAATAGTGGGTATAAAGTCTGTATATAATACTGATTCTGGAGTGTTCACTCACATTGTATGAATATTGGGTATACAGTCTGTATATAATACTGATTCTGGAGTGTTCACTCACATTGTATGAATACTGGGTATAAAGTATGTATAAAATACTGATTCGGGAGTGTTCACTCACATTATATGAAAACTGGGTATAAAGTCGGTATATAATACTGATTCTGGAGTGTTCACTCACATTGTAGAATACTGGGTATAAAGTCTGTATATAATACTGATTTCGGAGAGTGTGTGTTCACTCAAATTGTAGAATACTCACGTTGTCAGTATAATGTGACCGCGTATGGTGTACTGCCGTGTGTCTTTGGCAGTATAATGTGACCTGATGGGGTGTCCTGCCGGGTGTCTTTGGCAGTATAATGTGACCTGATGGAGTGTACTGCCGGGTGTCTTTGGCAGTATAATGTGACCTGATGGGGTGTCCTGCCGGGTGTCTTTGGCAGTATAATGTGACCTGGTGGGGTGTCCTGCCGGGTGTCTTTGGCAGTATAATGTGACCTGATGGGGTGTCCTGCCGGGTGTCTTTGGCAGTATAATGTGACCTGATGGAGTGTCCTGCCGGGTTCTTTGGCAGTATACTTCAGTATGGTAGCACTGTCAAGTCGACAACAGTTCCGGGCGATAACAAGGAGACAAACACAAATATACCACAGCCTCCCAAAACACACAAAGATTCACCACACGCATGCATCTCGCACACACGGGAAGCCGTCCTTAAATGACATTTGCTGTTGATAGGACGTTAAACAATACTAAACCAAATCACTCACACTGCATGACAACATCCTATCAATTAAATGTGGGAGGTAAACAATAAACAAACACGCTTTAATATTTATTTTTAATGTGACCTCAGTCAAAGCCGATCATTGCTTTTCTAATTGTCGTAAGAGAGGTGAAATGATGCAGTTATTTAGTTAATTTACCAATAGCTGCTAGTTATATGACACTGAGCACAATCCTACAGTGAATTACTCCTCAATCTAATTACATACATACAATATAATCGATCGAGCCATTGTCATTATGGATGTTGAGACATGGAACAATATATCATGGGACTAGCAATGCGAGCTATCAAAACATAATTAGATACATCGCCAGATACGACCATTTGGACTATTTAAATTGTTCCTTAAAGATTTTTCTCAAAACAACACGATAGACGTATATATAAAACGTGTAAAGTTGTAAAGATTTTTATATTTAAACTACGGTATTTCATCTGGTAACATTGAAAAATAACAAGAAAATAATCACTCATAAATTAAGCCGGAAGCCTATTAAACGAAGCTTTAATAGGAAAGAAACGTAAAGACATTTATAATACAAGATTAAGACCAGGGGCTCCGGAAGGATGGTCGCAAGCATCAGGAAGGTCTAGTTTTACGTGGCACAATGGAATATAATGTACAGTGAAGTTGTCATTTCCAGAGTTTGTGCTTCACCAATGGTGAGGATATAATTAAATCGCATACGAAAGCATGTATTTAAAATAAAATTTATACGGAAAGTATCGTCCGTTTCATAATTTCAACTAATTCATTCATTTATTTTGCATCACAAAGGTATGCATTTAAGCATGGAATAATCGTTGTACTTTCACCAAATCATAAGAAACAAAGTATGATGAATTGAATTTGATAATTTATATCCTTAAATACATCATAAAGTACACTAGTAAAAGTCTTTTCGGGAAGTTTTGCCTTACAACTAGATTGTATGCTTTGGAAGTTCTCCAGTGCCGTTTTAACATCAGACATTCTGACGTTCCTATTGCTTTCAGGAATACTTAAATCTTATTTATTTATGAGCTACATCGGGTTGAGTACCTGAAATATACAAAGTGGCTTCTGCATGTTTTTTGTTTATTTTATGTAATTGTGTTAACGGCTGGGTTAGATCAGCCTCAAAACAATGATTTGTGACTTTGACCCTGGAATGCTTCTAGACAAACCTTTGTGACTTTGACCCTGGAATGCTTCTAGACAAACCTTTGTGACTTTGACCCTGGAATGCTTCTAGACAAACCTTTGTGACTTTGACCCTGGAATGCTTCTAGACAAACCTTTGTGACTTTGACCCTGGAATGCTTCTAGACAAACCTTTGTGACTTTGACCCTGGAATGCTTCTAGACAAACCTCTGTTACTTTGACCCTGGTACATATGTATATATTCAGAATAACTTTCAGACAAATCTTTGTGACTTTGAACCTGGTATACTTTCAGATAAACATTTGTGGCCTTGACTCTGGTTTACTTTCAGACAAACCTTTGTGACTTTGACCCTTGTATACTTTCATAAAAACCTTTGTGACCTTGATCCAGGTTTACTTCCAGACAAACCTTTGTGACCTTGACCGTAGTATACTTTCAGAGAAACATTTGTGACCTTGACCCTGGTTAACTTTCAGACAAACCTTTGTAACTTTGACCCTGGTATACTTTCAGGCCGTTCTTTGTAAATTTACTCTGGTATATTTACAAACATATACGTAAACTTGATGCATTCTTTATGCTTGACAATAATAGATATTAAACATACTGCAATATTCTGAATAATTTCCGTCTTCGTATGACTCAACCTGATAAGAGACATTCAATCTTTAAAGCACAAATTAAGAAATGCACCATTTTCCAGTAGAGCCATAAAACCATAGCTTCGATACATTCAAGTAATAACCTTTGGAAACCAAATGCAATTTCTTCTCAATGTAGAGTTTTTAGCCTCCCCAGGGAAATGTCACGCCAAAATATTACCGTTACAAAAGAATCAGATGAAAGTCAGACAATATATGTATCTACACAAGCGGAAGACGGATTATACAAGATCAAATGTATACCGGAAGGGAGCTCAGCCAATTTTCTTACTGAATGAATAAAATCTATATGTTATTTTACAAAGATTTCTTTTGAACGTGATTAGAAAAGTCAAGCATAAATTTACTGTGTTAGGTTCTGCTGTCTAAGACAACTTTGATCAGCTTGGTGACAAGCAGTCGGAAGGTGTTCTTGACCCCTTAAATGCATAACATCAAACCCTTCTACATTTTCTTCTTTTTGTGAAGACATTTCATCTTAACAGATAGTCTTAGCATGTTTATACTTTACAATTGACCCACCTTTTCTCGAAGTCAATGGGATCGATTTTACCGTCGGAACTGAATTTTTTTTCGAGTTAAGTAGAATTTCGCGTGATCAGAGTTCGAGATAACGATGTTTAAATGTATATAAATAGCATTCACCTCCAAACGAGCTTCCTAAATTGCACAAAATAAAGCTGAAACTCACTTGCTCAAGTTGCTAAATTACATTTACCATTAAACTATAAGAAAGGTGAAGTTTGCATTGCATATGCAAACTTCAAAGGAGGAACCAGGAAATACAATGATCACGCCTATGGAACAGTTTCATTTATATAAGTTTATATGCACCCTTATGTGACGTAAAACATACTTCCGGTTGATTAAATTGTCAGCATAACTAGCATGACAATTTACGATTGAATTAAAATGTATAATAAATCCCGATGTCGTTTTCCCCTGAACTCACGTGAGACGAGATGTTGATGTTAACACGTAGTTGTGTGATCTCGTGCAATCTGTTTGGTTATTCAATGTAAACTGCGCCTTGATTTCTTAATCATAACGTGACACCATCTTTCAATATAATTGACAGGGAATTCACGGGCCTCAGAACGACTAATAATAAAAAAAAAAAGACTATTGATATCCGTTTTACGCAGTATGAAAAGAAAAACAAAGAACTGTTGTAGTACATCTCAAGATGATCATAAGGTGCGTGCTCTACCTCTTCTGTTTCAAATAGTAAAGTTCTCTTTGTCATTTCAGGAATTCCGTTGCACATGATAAACATAAAAGGATTCTCATTTATGTTTTATAAACGAGCGGTATATTGTTTCTTGTAATCTTTAGTGAAGTCATGAAGCATACTGTCTAAATATGTTTTTTTATCGGCGAATTAAAAATAAAAACCACCGTCGCATATTACGAGTAGCTATGCACATCATATATGAGGATATCATTTTTTTTTTAATTATTAATAATGGTAAGCTATCATTTTTAAACAGTTGTCATTGATAGCTCAGTATACATTGGAATAGTTAAAATAGACAAGATATCAACAAAATATAACCGCCAATTCGAGAAAAAAGTATCCCTTAATAATATTTATTATTTTCCTGAGCATATAACCATTTGGTGTTGATTCTTTATAGATTGGACAATGTAAACTGTCCATGTAAGAATTCCGTATAAAATGTTCTATATAACACCACTACAGCGTTAAGGGTAACTATATGTATGTGTAACATTCAGAGTCATATATATCACAGCCAAGTTTCCATTACTTCAAAGGTGAAGGCCGTGTTATGGTTCGAATCCTAATTGGCTGCGCGTGCTTGTGCCCGTTTCTAGTGATGACTTTTCCTGGTCGACCAATTTGTGTTTAAGAGAGTGGGAGCACCAACATTGTGAAATCAATTAGAAACATTTTATACAGTTGCTGTGTCTGTCACGACACAACTAAAATACAAACTACCAGAATCCCCGGCCAAGTTTGAATGTTAATGACAGCAAGGCATGTATAGCCGACACAACAAGCCTTATTGCACCTTTATGTACTTTGGCGTTTTACAGCGATATTTATCAACTTCTCACATTCAGCAACAATTAGTAGCGCAATGAATGTCTGGACTTGTTTATTGGCGAAGGAGAGACTACCATTATATTTGAAATACTGTACTGCTTGTGAGGCGTAATTCATACTGTCTGTCTACCAAGTACTGTCAGCTTAAAAGGAGGCAACATGCAAGTGTCACTGCTGAAGTGGGCATATAGCTATCACTTCCTTCAGATGACAAGGAAAGGTTGTTATAAAGACAAACAGTAAAGGGGTAGACATGTAACGTAGAGGGTTATATATATAAACGCAGAGGACATCATCAGGCACGTAGTAGTGACCATGAGGGCTCAGGTTAAACCTGTTATGTGACCGGCATTTCTTATGCATGTACTTGTGACCTTGAGGACATTAGTTATACCTGTTATGTGGAGGGCATCGCTAATATATGTACTTGTGACCTTGAGTGTATTAGTTATAACTGTTTCGTAGAGGGCATCGCTAGAATATGTACTTGTGACTTTGAGGGCATAAATTATAACTGTTACGTAGAGGGCATCGCTAAAACATGTATTTGTGACCTAGATGATATTGGTTATATCTGTTTTGTGGGGCATCACTTCTACATCTACTTGTGACCTTGATGGCATTTGTTATACCTGTTATTTGGAGGATATCGCTTATACATGTACATGTGACCTTGAGGGCATCATGGTAACACTTGTAATGTTGAGGCCATGGCTCATAAATGTACTTGTGACCTTGAGGGCATAAGTTATACCTGTGACATGTAGAGCATCGGTTATACCTGTATTTACTATTGAAATAAGGACAACAAATCGGTTTTTTTCTTTGAACGACTCATCCGTAGACTACATGTATACATGAGAAATCCCGTAGTATCACGCTCTCGTGCTGGTTTTATAATATCTTAAATCACGAGTAGTAACAATGACATCACGCTTTACTGAAAAGAGAAAACTACATTAACAATAATTGTCTCAGATCGCGTTATGACTAATTGAATGTTGCTGATTCTGAGTATTTCTTCATATTTATTTTCAAATTTGCCTAATTTTGTCAAAACCATTAATGTCCGTACTAAATTTAATATTAAATATACATGTACAATTTTCTGTATGTGACAACAAGAAATCACAATTCCAAAACTATATTTTCCATTTTTCGAAATAAAGCTGACAAAGAATCCTTTAAAAATGGAACCCGAGACTCATCAATCGATGTGATATCGGCTAGCTCACACAGACCAACCAGCGCCTAATGGGCTCGGTTCGTAAAGGTCGCCATGTGACCCTTGCTCTTCGTGATATTAATTTAGGCAACCCTATAATTAATGTCCTACTTCGTTGGTTCTTGTGGACGCAGTTCCCTTTGTTTTACAGCAACAGAGACATAATCCCGAGTTAGCAGGGCTATAACAAACACTGTCTTTAAATTACACCTCTGTCGTGTTATGCTAGAAAACTAGAAGAAACTGTAACTCTAACTCTTAATCAAACAAGCGCAGACTATGAGCAAAGGAGAAAAAGACCTAACGTTCCGGTGGGTAAGCGTCTTCTGCTTCATCCACGACACCCGCCATACAAATCTAGGTCACGACGACACCCGCCATACAAATCTAGGTCAAATTCATGTTACATGTAAATCACAGTCTCACAATGTGAACTAGGGAGTGACACCATTACACATCGAATACGCCTTACTACACAGAAGAAAGCACATAATTCAAAGAGTACGTTATTAAAACCAAATCAATATAAAGTAAAACGAAATATTTTATTATTTTCAAATCATTATATTGCAGTAAGATTCATAAATTTGTATCTCAATTTGATAGCCTCGAGTGTAAACATATTTTAGGGGCGAAGAGATCTGATAACGAGAAGGAGGAAACGGGCGTGAAAACAAGCAAGGAATGAGGGAACTATGAACTAAAGAAAGCATTGCATGGTTACCCTTGTAAAGAACAAGGAGAATAAAACATGTACAATATGAACATCTTCTCAGGATGAGAATATGGGTAGTGATAACAAATTATTTTACCTAATATGCACTATCGGGAATCAAACAATACACGCAGTCAATATCTCAAGACGAATAAGAAGAATTTGTTTAGTCTTCATCAGCCTTACTCTCCTGAATCCCAAAATCATTTTACATAATATCGAGTATGGAATAATACACGCAGTAAACACAAAATATCTTCAGAGTCATAATCAGCCTTCTTCTCCTGTATTCGAGTGCTGTAATAAACCTGTCATAGACACCAGGAATTGTTATATTAAGAAAAGACACTCCGCCTATGTAATCATCTGTGAAATATCAAAAATGTTTGTAATTCAAACTAAAAAAAGACTTGTTATTGCCAATATTGATCCTGAAATACAATGACTATACTACACTATAACTTTTTTCATTTACGTTATCAATCGTTTTCTGCTGATTTTGGTGATTCCACGATGCTTAGCCGAAACTACAAGGGTAAATTATCCAGGTCAGCCACCGTATTTGATTAGCTTTGAACCAGCCACGAACTTCATATATCCAAGTGCTATAAAACCAGTATTTATTTGATACAGACATCAGATGAATGTAAACATTGTGAAGATTCTACACAACTGTCGAGACTAAAACCTATTTAATACCAGTAGTGGTAGATAGCAGCATTCGCCATTTTACATCTGTAGAGCAAAGTAAGCTACGGCAGCGCGCGTGTGCTTTGATGACGTAACTCATTTTGCAAAACGTGTCTTGTCTATTTATTGAAGAAGTGATCGTTTCAATTGCAATGTTATTATTTTACATTGACCCTGTCAGAAAGTATTTTCGAAGACGTCAAATGTTTAGAAAATGACTAAAGATGGTGTGTAGTGAATATAGGGGAAGATTGTGCATAAGACACACAAGCTATTGACACTACAAAACAAACTGGATTCAGTAAACTAAAATAAAATAAAATGCATCATACATTTATTTTGTCCTTCTAGGACTCGTCAGTGATGTTAGGGGTATCATACATGTAGGACTCGTCAGTGATATTAGGGGTATCATACATCTAGGACTCGTCAGTGATGTTAGGGGTATCATACATCTAGGACTCCTCAGTGATGTTAGGGTACCGTGCATCAGTTTTGTTCTTCCAGGACTCGTCAGTGGTGTTAGGGATACCATACGTCTATTTCGTCCTTCTAGGACTCGTCTGTGATGTTAGGGACTCCATACCGCTGTTTCGGCCTTCTGGGACTCGTCAGTGATGTTAGGGACACCATACATCTGTTTTGTCCTTTAAGGACTGGTAATTGATGTTATGGACACCATAAATCGGTTTTGTCCTTCCAGGACTCGCCAGTGATATTAGGGATACCATACGTCTATTTTATCCTTTTAGGACTCGCCAGTGATGCTAAGGGCCTAAGGTGTTGATGATAGGGGGCGATCTAACATAAACTCGAAATAGATCAAAAGAAATTTCAAAATCTTGATGAGGTGTGCAAAGGACCCGTAATTCAATGGATTTCATCATTTTCAATATTACATTTCAAAAGAACATTAGGTACATTGGTGTGTTTATTCTGAACCGTTCCAGTATTCACGTTAATTAGAACGCGACAAGCAGGTTGCGATAAACCTCCGGGACTGAAATCTTCACGAGCAGCGTCAACGTTCTGCAATATCAAAGGATTGTACAAAAGAAACACGAGATATTATCACCTTTCCAAACAAATTGAGAGTAAGTACAGTAAAGCCAAATGAATTAGAATGCACCATACAGCTATGTCGTTTTTGTAAAACAAAATGTAGTGTTCTGTGGAAAACGTGTGCGGTTTTTTTATCTGTTTTCTACATTTTTCATAGAAAGAATAAACAAACAATATGTTAAAAACAAAAGTATGGTATTGTATCAACTTCAATATCCAGTCTTTTTAGACGCCATGTAATTTTTTTAAACTTAATCATCTTCACAATTAACTTTTCCAACTTTAACTTAGGTTTATCACGTAATACTTCCAATGAATATATACACCACCTGCGTAGCATGTGGTAGCTGTATATTTTCAGTTCTTTGTTATATGTTACAGTACGGTCGATTATTACGGTCGAGCCCTTGTTTATTATTTATTGATGATTGAAGACAAAACCACAACGTTCAAATATTCAAACATAAACATTGATATACCACCTAAGGTTGGAATGTTCATTTCAAAAAGCCTTCGTCTTTCAGCCACCGAACGAACATGCTTTTACACAAGCATACATAATTTAGTAACTTACTGCTGTTTTCTGTGATGTAACCATGCTTCCTTTTTTGTGCCGTAATGCTTTGTCCTGTAGTCCAGCTGTAATGTATGATGTACTGTCTAGTTTATTTTTGTCTTGGCAAAAGATCAGAGTTTTCCCGAAAATCTGTTTCTATAAGAAGACCAACGACACCGGCTTGTTTGGTTTCAATGCCCATATTGAGTCACATTATCATTAGTGTAGTAAGCATTTTAGATACCGCAACAGTATGTCTTCTTCATCCTTTCAACAATAATGCGACGGTTACATAATAACCCCACTGACTCTGACCACACTGTAGTATGTGTCTTACCTCGTGTCCCTTCTACCAAACGTTTCCTATTTGTGCTATAGTTTGTAGGCAGGTATGAGTTTCCATCTACTGAACAGGACAATGTTACATACATTGCAGCGACAGGTTTCAACTTTGATATTTCACACAATGCAGGGCGTGAGTAGCATCAATGTTATTTGTCTTCTGAATTAAACAAAATGTCACGATTTCTACCCACTGAAAGCTGAAGTAGACCACTACATGTCGTTAACAAACGAAGACTATTATTCCCATTGTAGATATAGTGCTTGTGTGATTCTTAATGACAAACACACAACAATTCAAATAAACCTTATTCACGAAATGTCATGTTTTGAATAATAACTACAAAGAATAACGGCATACAGACAATACCGTAATTCGAAATCAGAATCAATAAATCGACGACAAAACATTAACGAAATCTATGTTTGTTTTGAGACCATTGTAAAGGTACAAGGGAAATAAGACCAGGTGTTCGAGAAGGGTAGGCGTCTTCTGTTTAATCGAAAACACCCGCCATGCAAATAATTCACAGTTAAATATACAACATTTTGTTTCTTATATTTTTTATGATCCAGCCATGAAGAAAAGAAAACTGATGTTCAAGCTTTTTAAACAAACGATTGCTAACATTTCCTATAGTTTTTGCAAAGCTTATCAACTTTGAAACAAATATGTTTTGACTGATAAAATACCACTTCTATTTCCCGTTGTTTATCATTGAATAATTCCTTAATTTTGAATTTAAATTTGCAAATATAAACGGCAAGGCGTTGTAATGAGATGGAATGTGTATCTCGAATCTAATCTCCAAGATTATTTGTAAAAGAGAACTTGTTGATGGGTATATAACTACATTCTCAACATAAAAGTTCATAGCTAACCAAAGGATAAAACACCCCAGCATATCTACTCCCGTAGGGATTTACTACCTCCTAGCTGTAATCCCCCAACACGCTCCGCCTCCTGTTCACTGGTGCCTGTATAGATATCCTTAATGCTGTACTAGGTTGACCTACGACATTCATCTTTATGGAGTTAACCTTCGGGTTGAGTGAACGTTTATATCATTATAAGTAGTAATATGCTTCCTTCAGAGCAGATTGCATACTTACAAATACCTCCCAACACTCAGAACACCAGGGCCTGTATTCATGAAACTGTACTCATGCTCAAACTCATGGTTTTGTGCTCAAAATAAAGTTTTGTACTCACGGATTTTGTTTACAAAATAGTATCTGCAAATTCTTCTTATATTTTCCTAAAAGAGCAATTGTTATATGTTACATCAAAACTATATATTTACAAATTGTTGTATTTTGTAATCTTGTTTATCAGGCGTAAAATACGAAATATAAACAACCATCTAGCTTTACAAAACATCGGAGGCGAAACCAGGTGTGCATGGGAAGCAAAATATAAGGCTCCTTTGAATGTGATTCAAAACAATCATATAAGTAGACTATTCAACACAATTCTACACCATGCACGGTAGTATCTCAATATACAACCAAGTTTCATAACATACATTGTAATAAATAATATTCAACAGAATTCTACAACATACACAGGAAGAGTGAACTATTATTTGATAGAGCGTACAGGTAAATAGAGGAATATCTAATTAATTTCTACATCATGAACGGTGAGAGTGAAATATTCATTAAATGATAGTTCAACGAATTTCTACACCACATATGGGGAGAGTAAAATATTCATTAAATCATTGTTCAATGAATTTCTACATCGTATATGGGGAGAGTGAAATATTCATTATATGAACGTTCAACGAATTTCTAAACCATACCTAGGGAAAGTGAGATATTCAATTGAATGAGCGTACCTTGTCATAGCAGAACGTTCAACGAATTTCTACAAATTTCACTGGCTGGGATAGATATATAATATAATATAATATTTTTTTAAATGATATAGCATCCACGAAAATTCATACATATTCAACAAAAATCTATCAAATACACGAAATATCTTAAATATTCATCAGAATGTTCAACATGCGTGTGTTGAGTGAAATAAATTCAATACAATGATACGCGATACACAGAAATAACGAAATATATATATAAAAAACTGCCTGAATGTTTTGAAAAAATTAAATAATATACAGGTAACAGCAAACATTTTGTTTATGAAATATTAAAGAGATAGGCCTGGTCAAATTACACATAGTTTGTGAAGGTGGCAGACTTCACGCCAACAGTTAACGTATTGATTCAAATATTCGATTTTTTGGTTGCGTGAATTGTTTTGAAGAAGTGGCCTTGAATGCATTCTATCAGAGATATTGATACAGCAGGTGTTTTGGAGACAAGCGCCGCATTAAATGTGATATTCTCAGTAGCTTATCGACGATAAATCGGCACGAATTACAACGTCACAATGTATTCAGCCAGATATCTGTTAGGACGTCTCAAGTATCTATTGAGACCAAATCGACCGAACAACCATCTAATGTAAGTCCAAGCCGAAACTAAAATCAGCTATGGCCGTTTTAAGGATCAATAAATGGTTTTAATGCAATTTAAATATGATGGGCTTATCGCAATTATGTCCAGGCCATTATTAAATGACGTGTTTAGTTTTTGGCATACTGGAAAAGGTGTCGCCATTGATTGTGATCTTTCATGGGACAACAGGATTTAAGGGTACTGTGAAACTGTCTTTTCCTCCAGTGTATTTACAGCTATATTTTAATACGAAAGGGATAGAAAAAAATATTCAAATAGGGTAGCAATTGAATATGAAATAAAAACGTTGTTCTGAAATATCCAACGTAAAATTTTAGAATTCAATGTTGTATATGAACTGAATGTATCAAGGATGAATTTGCTTTGAGAAACCAGGGAGGAAGAAAATAAAACTGTGTAAAACATACGAGCACGTACATCTCATGGTCGCAATGGCTCCGCTACATGTAATCCGTCCTCGCCAGGAGGCACTGTGTGTTAACTATTAGGAGGTAGCATTAGATATTCTGTATGTATCAGCACTGTATCATGTCGTATCTTATTTCAATAGGAATGTGATTAGTCAGCTATGATGTAGATCATTACGGAGTGATCATATAAACCACGCTCAAGCTAATAAATTAAAGGAGATTACTCTAAATATTTCAACATCTTAACACAGTTGGTATTTTTCTGTACTTCGCCTGAACTTATTTGACGTTTTTGCTTGTCTAAAGTACAACACGCAGGTTGCAAAATAAAGGAAATCGTTTGTTTGTTTGTTTATTTGAAATAGCACGGGTTTTCTGATCCTTCGACAAAAACATATCTGTGTTCTTCTGAACTTTTATCGCCAATTCCTGCTCGTAACTCACATTTTGAATTGTCAAACTCTTTCAAACTGCTGCCGTCACAGGTCATACCTTAAATAGAACTTGCTTCCATCATTCGATAATATATATTGCCACACATATATATTCATTTGCTATGAGCTGAAAATAACTTTTTTTGCGTTCGATAACTTTCTTGAAAAACTGAATTCCGACCAAAATACATATCAAACGAACGAGAGCACTGAGATTTTATTATGCGTTGTTTTCAAACCAAAATAACAATTCAAAATATATCAAATCCATGAAATAACTTCATGAAAAATGGTTTGTTTTCTCTTGTTCATTATGTTTGCTACCTTTGATATTTGAAGGGAGATTGCTTTATTATTTTGAACCATTAGCTGTGTTCTTCTGAACTTTTATCGCCAGTTCCTGCTCGTAACTCACATTATGAATTGCCGTACTCTCCATTAAAGTCAAGGCCTTGGTATCAGACTCAGTGTTACATAGGAAAATCTTACACTTTACAGGTCGATGAGATCCGTATAACTATCTAGAGGAAAACCTTACACTTTACAGGTCGATGATATCAGTATAACTCTCTAGAGGAAAATCTTACACTTTACAGGTCGATGAGATCAGTATAACTCTCTAGAGGAAAATCTTACACTTTACAGGTCGATGAGATCAGTATAACTCTCTAGAGGAAAATCTTACACTTTACAGGTCGATGATATCAGTATAACTCTCTCGAGGAAAATCTTACACTTTACAGGTCGATGATATCAGTATAACTCTCTAAAGGAAAATCTTACATTTTACAGGTCGATGAGATCAGTATATCTTTTTTAGAGGAAAAACTTAATTATAATATTAATAATGTAATACTAATTTGAAGTTTTATAAACCGCTATCTCACAGCAACATAAACGTCTCAAAGAGGTTTACAAATTATCATCCGCGAGAATAGGGCTTTAAGCAACCAGCCGATGTCTTTCTCAACTCCCTCGGGAATATACAGCTTGGGCTGCCATTTCGGCGCAAATGGCAAACAAACGACATTTCTTACTCTGTCCTATCCAGTTTGTTCCTTTGTTGTCGTGTGATGTATCATGCGTGACGTCTATGAATCGATAAAACATCCGTGATCCAGTTTACGTCATTAGTATGTTTATCGCGGGAAGCCACTGTCTTTATGCATCTTGATTTAACAAGACAGTGAAAATTTTCCAATTATAATCTAGACAGTTTGCCGTCGTTTAAAACAGCTTCGTCATTACTAAATCCTACAGCATTATTTATCGATTTTTCTTTTAAACTAGTATAGCCCTTTGGCTAACTGCATGGATGAAGCGATAAACAAATTGGGTTTGAAGACAATCAGAACACAAAAACTTGCCTATCAACAAAGAAACTCCGTAAATACATCGGACATGAAAAATTGATAAACAATTCAATACCCATGATAGTTTTTCAAAGAAGCCGACAGTTGAATTTCTAACGTTATTATTTCTTCATTTTGACAGGTTTGAATTTATCTTTTGTCAATGAAAATTGAACGATATCTACTGGAATAGTCTGTAGATGGTCCCTGTCATACATTTACGAACGAAACAACTGATATAAAATTTTATATATAAATGTCAGAGAACTGGTTCGAAGTTGTCAAAACAAGTCATTACATTTATAGCTTAAAATCATACATTGTTAAGAGTACCACTGCCTGTGAGTCATATAGAATTTTCTTTATTGTAATAAGATTTAGAATCAATATTTATTTCCAAAAGCCGTTGTTCATATATACTGCCGACAGATTGAGACAGAGAAAGGATTATTAAATGATAAGGATTATTAAAGCGTCTGTCTAGGACCAATATCTCTGTGAGGGTGTCGTTGATGAGGCAGAATACTCTTAACCCTCCGGAACACCTGGTTCTATCATTCTCCTTGTATTTTTTCAAGGGTCTTTATATAAATTCAAAGTTTTTGCTAATATTTTGCCTTTTTTAATTGATGTTGGGTTATATTGATGGTTTCGTTATTATGTAGGTATTACCTGTTGTTCTATTGGACAATGTGTGAAAAGAAAACATAATTTTCATCTAATATATAGTCACCTTATTTTACATAATACGGATGTGGGGGTAGGCCGGGAAGTGTTTCTTAATGCTTTTCACGGGAGAAAAACGATATCCAATGTGTCTTTTGTATAATCCTGTGATAATACAGATGGTGGACACCGACATTGGACTTAAGTCCCCTAGGCATGCTGTAGCCTGCACATCACGTTTCAATTCATTTGAATATGGATAGTTTTCATAATACACACATGTACTTGATGGTTATTTAAAATACATCATTAAAAATCATTAAAATTATTGAATTTATGGGGCATTTCAACCTAAAATTATTTCTTTATCGTCACATTAAAACTGGTATCTACATTTCTATCGTAACTATATAGTGCCCACCTAGATACTCAAATGAAGTCTCCATGGTGAACAAATAAAGCACAATATCGCACATTTTATTATGTCAAATCATTATAACATTGTACCTGGTTACATAGAGGATATGATTTATAAGTACACTTGTACTGGGATAAATCTTAGAAGAGGTGTTGAGGACATTAACATCAGTTAGTGTTTACATCAAAATAAGTACGACTCCTTGATGTCGCAGAGACAAGATTTCTAAATGGTTCATCGAATCCAAGTCGCCTTTTAACGTAATTATTCTAAAGAGTGTACGTTCCTAACATCTAATTATCCCTTGACCTAGTTCGGATGAGAGACATGATTACGGCGACGTTTGTCGACCTAATTCGGATGAGAGTCATGATTTTAACGGTGTGTGCTGACCTAATTAACTGTATAACGATATGTATGCTGGTCGTGACGGCGACTCCCTCCGGCTAGGTCAGACAAGTTCCTATCATTCGTGACCACTGGTGTCCTACAAAACCACGCATTACTGACCAACAAGGCAGGGATCATTGTACCACATACCTACCCAAAAAATAAGCATTGTGTCACATACCTACCCTGAAAATAATCATTGTACAACATACCTACCCCGAAAATAATCATTGTACCACATACCTACCCCGAAAAATAATCATTGTACCACATACCTACCCCGAAAATAATCATTGTACCACATACCTACCCAGAAACTAATCATTGTACCACATACCTACCCCGAAAATAATCATTGTACCACATACCTACCCCGAAAATAATCATTGTACCACATACCTACCCTGAAAAAAACATTGCACCACATACCTACCCCGAAAATAATCATTGTACCACATACCTACCGCCAAAATAATCATTGTACAACATACCTACCCCTAAAATAATCATTGTACCACATACCTACCCCCAAAAAATCTAAATACAAAATTGTAATGCTAATGTAAACATTGTATAAAAGATGTATTGATCGTAGGTGTTTGAGTATCAGAGTTGTCACGAATAATGTATGTAAGGACCATGTGATGTTATACTTTGTATCTATATCATAGTACTTTTTGCTATCTCTGTATAATAGATTTAGCATCGCAGTTGTTGAATTGTAGTTTTTTTTAATGTATATATGATAATTTGGCATTTCAAGGTTCATTCGGCTCCAATACTAACCACAGTGTGACGTAGGAGTCTCCAGAGGTCTTCATCGCCATTTCTATGTTTCCCCCGTTTTCCCAACTAATCAGACCTTCATTGCTCGCTATTCATTGACAAGTTATGACGTGATGGGCCGAAATAACATGATAGTGTCATTTTGTTGTTAAAGAATAACCGAAGACTTGTTAAATATGGATTGTTTACCGATTTTGTTTAGTGTAAGTGTGTAACTAAGTGGGTTGGTGGTTGTAAATACTATACATAACGCGCTTTGTCAGAGTTGAAGAATCATGATGTACGACCTAGTTATTTATCTTTAGTAGAAAACTAAAACAAAATTAAACGTTCGGCTATGTTCAGTAAATTCTCTTCCTCTTGTATACGTGTTTCCTGCATACACTACGAAAGCAAAACACTTTAAGATAGGGTCTAAATACACACCAAGTTCACAGAAAAGTCCACCTCCTTAAAGTAATGTGACTAAGTAACTGGCAATTTAAAACAAGATTTACTGAACTAATGAATACGTTTGAACACTTCTCCCAGACTCGCGTGTTGTATTGAGGAATAGTATTAGTAATGTGATGATAGGGTAAAGCGACTCCTTGGGGCTGAGATAAAGGTAAAGACGACTTGGAGGAGACATTTTGTGGTCAATATAACCCTATCACTGACTTTTATACTCAAACCTGACACCATACTGGACGCAATATACCACTCAGGACTCAGACCGCCCAAATGATGGTCATAGGAAGAAAACGATATGTTTAAAAAGCGATACATCAAATATATCTTTATGTAGAAACGACTTCTATGGTAATGACGAAAAGAATTAAGTTCCTAGCGAACAAGTTGCACATAGGACATTCAGTTCATCGAATTGACCAAGAAAAAGACTTGTTATTTCAAAAATCATATTCAAATTTCGTGTGAATCAAACTATTGCTGTATACAGAAACAATTCTCCTGCTACCAATATTAAGAATTTGTATTAATCAAAGGTAAGTTAAGTACTGCTACAGGTATCACCTTCGCACAAAATCAAATTTCTTGGTTATTAGATTAAAGCTACCCACGTACTAACTACGACAGCCAGAGAGTTAACATCCGGTTAAAACTCGCCCTATTAAATATGTATGTAAAATAGGTGGTGGGAGCTTAATGACAAGGGGCTAAGATGTAAACACAATCTACTTCTCACCCCGTGATTAGATTAACACCTCAAATTCTCTCTTGGAGTATTGGTGGCATTTGATCTGTGGTTAAAATCGAATTAATTTCCGTTTAAATGTTCTTTTCCTTCAGTTCTGACTTTAAAGATTCATACGGAGGCATGCAGTAAAAACTAAATACACATAAAAACTGCAGAAGTAGGTCGGTTTGTACCCGTGTGATATGTGGATAGTCTGGTGAAGGATTGATGTATATCCGTTTAACATTGTTATGGCGGATAACAAGTTCCACTTCAACCTATTACGTGATCTGCTTACTGGATATTTTTTTCAGATCCTGATATGTTTTGAATGATTTTATCAATTTGATTTAATGGCTTCTCTTTGGGGGAATAAGGGTTGCGTTGTTGATTACCGAATGGCAAAGGAGGTTAATTGGAATACATTCGGGAATGTCCGTGATAATTTTAAATTTGACTTAACGCATTGATTGATCCACAAGTACTGAAACAGAAATACGGAAATACTCGAATATTTGCGAACTGGATTCTTTTCACGTGTTATGGTTCTTCTTTACCACACGGCCAAAACTGCAAGATTTAGATAGGTTTGGTGTCTATCCTATTGGCTTTCTATATGCGAATAACATTTGTTGAAATTGAAATTGAAATTGTAAGCTGATGCATTAAAGAATCAGTACACTAATTTATAAAATAATTACATTCAAAATAGCCATTCAATAACCTTTTTAACAGTTTTTATACGGCCAGTAAATATGACCTTTCACTTCGGAATCACGTGACACCATTCTAGCCAATCAAGTTTATCAATACTACCGTATGTGACTGTGTGATCCTGTGTTGTGTTATGGCTGTAAGACTATCGCTTGTCCTCAATACTGTGCCATTTAACCTTATGACCCTGTACGATATCATTGTATTGGTGGGTATAAGACTACAATGTATCCCCCGAATGACCTTTCTATACAGATCAGGCTGTCACATCATCGACAAATAAGACAAAGTCACAGGTATTATAGCCAGGTCTCAACACAAAACAAAGGGTTAATATCCTTTAATACAATTAACATGAGTTGCCCATATTCATATTGTTTCCGTTTATCTGATCAATTCACTGACCAAAAAGCAGTCGTTCCGAAACAAAATGGATCTTAAACAATCATTTTATATGCGAGACTTTTGCATAAAAAAGTTGTGACACTGTGGATGAATTCACTGTTATTGATTTTGTGGGACTTTCATCACCTCGTGTAACGGTGTATCAAAGACGGGCTTCCAAGAACACTGACCTGTTTGTTTTCTCTGTGATCCACGTTTAAGATTGTTTATGGTACATGTTATGTTCATCTGTTTCAATAATTACTGTCGATTAACGCCGTAAGGATGTGGAGGTTGGTCCCTGTATCTAGTCATAGAGATTAGCATTGGTTTCATGCTAGCGATATATGTTTTATATTATATAGTTAGCCAAGAGTAGCCAAACAACGAATCCACAGAAATGTTTTTTATTGTGCCTTTATTAGTATTGGATCGTAAATATTAGTTAACATCATAATATTGTCATGAACAGAAAGCTTAGTAAGTATGCATTGAAATATTATCTCCAAGATGTAAATAGAACAAACACGAGAGAAATTCTCAACACAAACCGTACCTATTGACCATGTCGCTTATTTTGTCTACTTTCAGGTTTGGAAGCCGGGCGTTCATTAAATATTCACAACACCCATGAAGAGAAGATTGTGTTTTCACGTCATCAATGGTTCTAAGTATATAAGTCTGCGGGAGAGGATGCTAACTTATGCAAAGTGAAGCCCCAATAGTCAATAGAGGCGTTTCTGGGCAAGGCTATCAATTTTGCCAAATGTCAAGAAAAGTCTACGTCCCTTGTCCTCTTGGCTCAACGAATAGGAAACACAGGTGGAACAAAAAGCGTCTGCATGACGCAGATGTGTAATTTTAGTCATGTTTGTGCCCCGTGCGCATGTGTATCTTGAAAAGCCAAATAAAAAGAGCTGGTTTTCTGGCTCGTCCCGGCCCAAGATCAGCAAGCCTAAACATAAGGTCAACTTAGTAGAGTATGTGCGAATGCCATGCCTCATCCCGACATTTATCGGGACAATAGTGGGCTTCATGATAATATGTGGTGGAACAGTCTTATGTTTAATGGGTTATAACCCAGGCAAATTTCTAGGATACTCAGCGAAAACAACGAATAATTTAAATTCTAATATTTCGTCAGCCAACATAACCGAACCTACCGTACTCGTGAGTACAGCGCCCGAGTTACCAAATCTTAAAGTGTTAACATACATAGGTCCGGTATTCATGGGAATTGGTTTCTTTGTCATGATGGTAGCTGTTGTTCTCTACTGTGAAATAAAGGACAAATACGTGACACACATTCTCCCGGACAGGGACGTCAAGCAGCTTAGAAAAGATGAACTCTATGACATGATTATAAGTGAATTTCGGAAAAATTATTTCCGTGGAATCGAAGTACCATTAAAATCGAAAACTGTCCAAAGAGAAAATTCGATTGAGAAGAAATTACCGACATTGTTTAAAGCACTAAGTATCAGCACGCCGGCGTTGCTGATTACACCGGAAATGCAGCGGAAATGGAGGGACCGGGACAGAGTCATGTCAATTTCAGTGCCAATCAGTGCAAAACAGGTCGAGAGAGTGCGAGTAGTGCCCATAGCAAGAACACGAAGGGAATCCTGGCTTAAGACGTCTTCCCTTCCAAATATACGTCCGAAAAGTGCCATCAGAGAAGCGATGCGGGCATCGAAAAAATGCAGGTCTCAATTTGTAAATAATAGTGAAATATCGAAGAGTTTTCAGGAAAACATGAGCCATTTAACGACACTTAAAGATGACACCGGATGTGATAATCCAGCATTTAGGGACTCGCCTACTGAAACAATTAAATTGACAGAAATAGGACCAACACATTCCCCAGACTCGCCTGTGTTCTCTCACGGGACACATTTAACGAAAGTTCAGGTGCACATGGAAGCGTCTCATCAGGACAATATGCAAGACTACAACAATACGGATGCAAGGGGGTATACGTTACGTAGGGTTTCAATACAGGAAGGCGCATGTTCACAACAACAGGATGTGAGTGACTCGCCGGATTCACAATCAACACAGGATCCTGTGTGTGATTCACCCGAATCCTGTTCTGTTGTTATAGACGCGGATGTGGATCCAGATGATGTCGCTTTAGATTGTGATTCAGAGGAGCAGTTATTGGAGGAGCACAAAGGGCGTGAATTGACTCGTGTGAAATCGTTATTTAATTTATCAGAGGGACGTGATCGCAAAGTCGATTCTGGACAGGTAGGGCCGTACAAGACTTGTATTGGTATATTTAGGAGTGAATCGTGTTTAGATCAGCTACGTAAAGATTATGTAGAAACAGACGATGATGCACGTTCAGATGACTCCTTTACCCTGACTGATGACGTCATGAAGTATTTTGAAAAATCAGATTTACTACCGGTATAGTGTCCACCATTCCAATCCATCATTTTTATGTGTTTATCATTTGGACGTTGTTTGTCATTTGTAAATAGAATTTCTTTTTTACGTATTTTGATACCGTTGTTTGTGTATAATACCTGCGAGTAAAAGAATGTCTTTATTTGGGTGAAGTAGAAAAAAATGTGACAATTTTGACTTTTTATACGAAATAAAATGCTACCAATGATATTTGTATCCTCCTAATTTTCCATCACATTGGTAACTTACACCGATATCTCTAGTACACCTTGATTGTGTATTCCATTGTAGATGATCGTTCTCTCTTTAAAGGTATAGAAACCTAACCGCGTGTTTTCTGAGTGTCTTTAAAGGTAACGAAATGTCTATGTGTATTCCGAGTGTCATATTTTTCTACACCTCAACATTCCGTCGTACATCAATTAAGTGCATTAATAGGTTATTAGGAACTTTTCGCCACTTTTCGGTTAAATGTATGTAGTTGTAAATTATACCGAAACAACCCAAGTGAACTGTCATATTTGTATATGTACCTTTTGTCAACGAACCATAATCGTTTTTGTAGATTTATATATATATATTTACCATGTTGATTCGTAGTGGATTTGTTACTAAATATGCACGTTGAACATGTAATGTGACAAACATACAATACAGTTAACATGTGGAAAAATTGTTCTATGATTTGTTTTATTCATTAAAATCTGTAACAATAATGATTTTCGTTTGAGAAGTACCATTAAAATGGTTAACTTAATTTTATGGTATATTGTGCATCTCTTATGACCAAGACGCTTTTTTATAGAATGTTAGGTTGCACATCCCTCTTTTTTATAGAATGTAAGGTTGCACATCCCTCTTTTTATAGAATGTAAGGTTGCACATCCCTCTTTTTTATAGAATGTAAGGTTGCACATCCCTCTTTTTTATGGAATGTAAGGTTGCACATCCCTCTTTTTTATAAAATGTAAGGTTGCACATCCCTCTTTTTTATGGAATGTAAGGTTGCACATCCCTCTTTTTTATAAAATGTAAGGTTGCACATCCCTCTTTTTTATGGAATGTAAGGTTGCACATCCCTCTTTTTTATAGAATGTAAGGTTGCACATCCCTCTTTTTTATGGAATGTAAGGTTGCACATCCCTCTTTTTTATGGAATGTAAGGTTGCACATCCCTCTTTTTTATAAAATGTAAGGTTGCACATCCCTCTTTTTTATGGAAAGTAAGGTTGCACATCCCTCTTTTTTATAGAATGTAAGGTTGCACATCCCTCTTTTATATAGAATTTAGGTTGCACTAATGTGAACATCCCTCTATTCTATTCCTTGGATTGTATCGGTTCTATAACGGTAGAATGAATAGCACAATTCAAATTATTCGTACCATGTAAAGAAAGTTTTAAATTCAAATTGAAATGGTGATAAAAGCGCATTGCGTTTGAATTAATTTCAAGTTATATATAATTTAAAAAAATATGTATGATTTATATATATAAGAGTGTGTGTGTGTGTGAGGTTGTGTATGTGTGTGGATGTTTGTTTTTGTTTTTTGGGTTTTTTTTCCCTAATTCACACGGAAAACAGCTAAACACAAAATAGCACTGACTAATATTTCGAATGGATTAGATATTAGGTAAATATAAGGCTAAGATGTGTGTTTGATTAGATTTATTAAAGCTGAAACCATAGAAACACAAGCATATACAACTTTGAAAAAGATCGGTATCCAAAACAAACACAAGTGTTAACAAACGATTTATGTAAATGAAGGGCAAACATCAATGCAATGAAGGTTAAAGTTTGGTATTTCAATATCGATCAATGAAAAATTAATTCCAATAAGAATTCAATGTAATTGGTGAAATCGTGATGGTGTAACACATTTCAGTCCGGATAAATTACATGCATTATTAATCACCAATAGTCGTCATTGCTGCAGGTAAACGGATGAAACCTTTGATCCTTGTGTGGCGACAAACCATCTGTTCCACGAAGGAATTCGCTGGCGCGGAGTTATGAATATTGCATGTTTTAAGCAGGTCTGGTGTAGTTTTGTCTACTTTCCTGCTGATATTCACCATCACGAATTGTCCATGAAGCCTTATCGCGTCTGTAGAGCGTATCAATTACCTGGAATCAATTCCTCATCATTACAAAGCTTTGCAGGAACCCAGACTGCCGTCCATCACTACAAAGTTAGTAGCATACCTATCGATTTCATATATTTTAGTCTTTAGAGTTAAGTAAGGTAGGTATCTCGGCTATTGTAATTGCTTCGATAGACTCCTTAGAGCATCGACTTCCTGTCTCGAAGGACGACAAATGGCGTCTACTTCCGGTCATCTCATCGAGTTAATTACTCATCGCCAATTTATACAGAGACAGAACTTACTGGAGCGATGCCATACCAACGATTTTTTTTTCTTTCGTAAGCTTTTAACATTTTGCGAAGAAAGTGCCCATCAATGTATATGTTTGGAGGTCCTAGAGTGTCACTTAAGGCTATCTTAGCAGTTTTACTACCCGCTATGATAAACAGAACTGGGGGCCAGTTATTCAAAGATGATTAGCTTAATCACTTGCGTAGTGAAAAGTACCATTCCCATTTTTTTTTCAAAACCATTGAATGCATACACATTAGAATAGGCAGGTAGGAGGAAACCGGCAAGTGTTAAAGCCTCATAAAATCTTATGCAGTTAGTTCTACCAAAAACAGATTTTATCATAATTTTGAAACTACAAAAATGTATTATTAAAATGTGATTAGCCTAATCACCTTTTGAACAACTTGGCCTAGATGGACAGGACTTTAGTATGAGAAGTAGGAAGAATGTGCATGTCTTATTTATTGGGAATAGGTGCTTGCAGGATTTACTAATTTATTTATTTATGAATTTATCTATCTATTTATTTATCTATTTATTTAATAATTCATTTATGAGTTAATTAATAAATTTACCTTTTTTATCAATTTACCTATCTCTTTTTATTCTTTTATTATTTATTCTTTTATTCATTTATTTATTTGTTTATTTAAATCCGATGTCAAGTTATAGATATTACCAATAATTGATAGTCACACATAAGTTCTTCATATTGTAGTTCGATACCAATAACAAGATGACTTGCCCTTGACATGTAGTGTGGGATGCGACAAGGTCAGTGTAATCAGTAGATACAGCTGGCTTCCTCTCTACACGACCGGCCTAATGAACATTAAGTAGAGAACCATTGATGGATGTGAGGTTAAGAGGATCCTCTAATAGAAAATCTCCGGATCACACAATCAGCCGGGTTTATTTATAATTTGCTAAAGAGTTTCTAAGGTCAATATCTAATCGTCCAAACCTTCTGTTCAAATATAAACAATCTTATTACTGAAGCAATATTGTTAATAAAATTAAATTAGTATGGTGTACATGTTAACATTACACACATGTTAACACTACACACAGGTTAACACTACACACATGTTAACACTACACACATGTTAACACTACAAACATGTTAACACTACATACATATTAACACTACACACGTGTTAACACCGCACACATGTTAACACTACACCGTATTGACATTACATACATGTTAACACTACACACATGTTAATACTACACACATGTTAACATAACACAAACGTTAACACTACACACTTGTTAACACTACACACGTGTTAACATTACACACGTGTTAACACTACACACTTGTTTACAATACATACATGTTAACATTACGCATATGTTAAATCTACACACGTGTTACAATATAATACTACACACGTGTAAACACTACACACGTTAACACTAAACACGTGTTAATACTACACCTATGCTAACACTACACACGTGTCACTAATAAACATGTGTAATTAGTACACACATGTAACTATTACAGACATGTGTTACACAGGCAAAATGTGTTGAGGTAAATTTGACTTCAAAATATTGACCTGAAATTGACATGAATTTGATTTGAATTGACATGAAGACATTTTGCCCGGTAGCACAACACGTGTGTTATTACTATTAACACGTGTTAACACAATATAAATGTTAATTTTATACACATATTTTTTTTAATATTTGTAATGAGTACTCTTATCGACTGATATTTTGACACTGTACTTGTAACACACTCCCTGTGTTATACCCACATTGTGACAGAAAAGCACGTGTTTATTTATTACAATTAACAGCGAAGTAGTCATATTTTGCCAAATACTGAAATCTCATTCCCCTCACTGATAATACAACATAACATAAACGATGGATCTATATGTAGCATAGGAAGTCAGTGTGCCATATAGTCCCTACCATGTATTAATTGAGCTCTTTAAACTGAAAATGAAATCATGCAATAAAGCTGTAATGCATATGAGGGAAAAAGAAGTTGTTTAAGAAAACTGCAGATTTTGTTTTGTTTTATTTACTTTAAAGAGTTGAACGTCCTCGCAATAACCAGGGTCGGGTCATACGAGGACAGGTGTTTCTTTGGAAGGCCCTAATAAGAAGCCTGTACAGTTATCAGGAAACATTCTGACAAATTCATTCGTGCACCACTTTAATCACCAGGAACCAAGAGAGTTACAGACGTTTCGAAGTATTTATGTGCAAACAAATATTGCGTCTAAGGCTCACCGTTACAAAGAAGACTTAATTAAGCTAACTTGGACATGTCTTCGGCTCACATTTACAAACAAACCTTGACTGAGTCACCTCGGACATGACTCAGACTAACTTTTACAAACAAAATCACGTCGGAACAAAACCAGAATCACAATAAATATTAATAACAAGTCTTCAGACTAATTTATGTGCGGTGGCTGCGTCTGGTTAGTATAAATAGGAACAATATTAGCCCCTATTCCTATTACGTATATAGTAGGAAAAGTGGCTAATATTTTCTTCTATTAATACTAACCAGAAGATGACGCATGTGATTGCAATAAGGAAAGCCCAAATACACGTCGACTGCAACATATTCTCAGGTCCCTGTGACTACAATAACTGCACTTAGTGACCTCCATCAGTCTTCTGTTTGAACCGGATCACAGCATTAAATATTGAAATTGCAACACATTTTGATAAGATCATCATGTTTTAGAAAAACAGATTTTAAACAGCGCTGTTTGTGATAGTTGTCACTTGTGGACTTGTAAGCTTTAACTAGAAACACTGCCCACTGTACAACCTGACACTTTTCAATGGCATCTTGCTATGAGGACGCCGCCCCAAGCTGGTGAATAATAGATATAATTATTTGCGTAAGGATTTACCCCTCTGAGAAGTCAAAATTTCCTTAATGTAACTTTAAAAAAAAAAATTATCCAAATCTATATTTAATTCTTAAATCTCTGGACTAGTTTTTCTGTCAAAACTACAAAATTCCATTTAAATCAATATAATTGACCATATTAAAAGAAATGTTCCTGTTTCATTTTTTTCATATTTTGTGTTGATCAAACTAAAACAACTTTTGAAAAGAAACATATCGGTAAGTGAATTAAAAAAGAGTTAGTGTCTGTAAGAGTTACTTCCCTTGCCTTTATTCTCAGAAAAAAATCCTCCAATTAAAAAAAAAATTCAAAGTAAATCGATTTTTTTTATTCTAATTCATTATGAAATCTTGCACAGGAAATGCCTGATGGTATTATCGAAATGATTTAATGTGATACTCTTTCATTTTTTGTTTAATGGAAACTTATTGAAATGACCTTCCTTTTAACATCCCTTTATAGTTTTATTGCCATGGCAATTTAACAATAAACCAGGTAATTATCGTAGAATTCACGCCACGAAAACGAATGCCTGTACACCTCGCGTATTATGTATATTCTTCTCGTAATCTTGTCAGACCTCACTTTTATAGATGTGGTTGGTTTATAGTCTATTTCACAAATGGAAGTTATCTCAAAACTATAAAGCAGCATTTGAGACCTACTGATTGCGCTACAATCCTTGGACCCACGAAGAAATATGACGACTATGTAGCTGTGTAAATGTCAATACATTTATTCCACTGTATGTCTGTCTGTAGGAGAATTTTGCACACGGCACACGGCTCCAGACAAGACAATGGTATTGTACATTCCGTAATTCTAGGCTGGATTGAAATATGTGGCGCCACCTGCCAAGGCCATCAGTGGAAGAAATATATGGACAATGACCTACACTGATGGTAGGTACTGAGTGGTGACATTTAGCGTTAGTGGAAAGGATGAGTACCATAAAAAGGCACGGTTTTTACCTTTAAAACGTTAAAAAATCCGTGAAATGTATATACTGAGGGATAGTACAAGACATTTTCGAAGCTCTCTTGACATAGTACAAAAACGATCGTCTCGACGTCGCGTGATGTATGTATATCATATCTGGGGTTTTCGTCTATTGGAATATTTCTCAAATAACAGTCTTATTCATGTGGTATTGGTTTTATTGCATTCATTTGTAATAATTCTCTACCACGAACACACTTCCTTAATGTAAAGCCCCACCTGAACACACGCGTTTAATCCCCACATGATCACACGCTTTAGATCCCCACACGAACACGCGTTAGATCCCCACATGAACACACACGTTTGATCCCCACATGATCAAACGCGTTAGATCCCCACATGAACACGCGTTAGATCCCCACATGATCACGCGTTAGATCCCCACATGAACACACACGTTTGATCCCCACATGATCAAACGCGTTAGATCCCCACATGAACACGCGTTAGATCCCCACATGATCACACACGTTTGATCCCCACATGAACACGCGTTAGATCCCCACATGAACACGCGTTAGATCCCCACATGAACACGCGTTAGATCCCCACATGAACACGCGTTAGATCCCCACATGATCACGCGTTAGATCCCCACATGAACACGCGTTAGATCCCCACATGAACACGCGTTAGATCCCCACATGAACACGCGTTTGATCCCCACATGAACACGCGTTAGATCCCCACATGATCACATGTATCAAATCATTTACATGCATTTTGTATCCCCCATTGGCTACTTGTATTGTATTTTGATTACTCTTTCACACATTTCCATTATATATCATTAATGCCTTCCAGTATGTATAATACACTTTAGTTTATATCAATATGAACAACGAAATATACGCAATATAAAGTGTTAATTTTCGCTGCTGTTTGAAAAGTAAAAGTGACAGTTTCACCATCAATCTATTAAACAAAATACTATTCCTTGTGCGCATTAGATAGATTTTCAAAATCTAATACATCAAATATATTATGTAATTAGCTGTTGTGAATTCATTTTTTATGAAAATAAAGGACACATTAAATGACTCTGACAGTAAAAGAGTGTTGATTATTCCAAGAAAAGTGGTACGCGACATAGATATTGATAATTTTACAGGCATTCAGTTCGTTTGATTATTGGGAATTAAATTTTCGCTGATTTTCTATTGAGATATGTGAAATTAGAACCTGACAATCATGTTATTAAATTGTGGAATTTATAAAACTTGCCAAACACAGTCAATCTTCGTTAACTCGAACTCTGAAAACTCAAAAAACCTGCTTTACTCGAAGTTAAAAATTCAGTAACGGCAGTAAAAATCCTATATAAACAATACTCGGTTCCCTAAAAAAATCGGGATATTGTCTCGAATGTTTTTCATTATCCCATTGACGTCGAGATGACCGGTTTGTGGGCGGTTTCGATTTAATTTATTTCGTCATTCACTTAAAGCGACTACGCATGTAACTTGATTCCATACCCATTCAAAGGTAATTTCTTCTTAGATTGGTAATTAAAAAATAATTAATTCTTAGCTATTCGATTTAATCTTTGCCCCTGTAATTCCAATAGTGTTGACATTCATAATTGGCCACATTGTCACATTGTCCATCCCGTTCGAATTATTTATTTGCCCCATATAAACCATGTCAAGTAAATCGTATCCTGCAGACATCCTTTTGCAAGGATCCAGTGTTACCCGGAAAATAACCGTTTATATTACTTGTTTGCCCTATATATTTATAATATTATGCCTGATAAATATTTTCAAACGGTGATTTTTACAGTTACAGTCGCTTTAAAGGCTCGTGACATATCGACTTATCCTGCTCGTTTTAAATCTTTGAATAAAGACATGTCGAGACGAGTTGATTTGTACGTCTTCTGTTTAAGACACAACGGAGAAACCAGGAAGAAGATCCGATATATCCCGCTCCATGTTGATCACAGGAGGCGGATAATAAAAGACGTCCGTCGACGACACCAAGATAAACTCCCTTAGTCGACTATACAGATCCACCCGCTTGCCCTTCAGCGGTTTCAAGTTCTCTGACTTGGACTCTCTCTTCAACATTCAGCTTTCCCACAAGGTAGTTGTGCTTTTGGGATTCCGGATACATCAGTCCTTATATGACTCTGGCTGTTGGTGTCATATGACCCTGACTGTTGGTGTCTTATGACCCTGACTGTTGGTGTTTTTTTTGTTTTTGTTTTTTTGTTTTTTTTTTGTTCTTTTTGTTGTTGTTTTTTTTTTTTTCAAAAATCACTTTTTGTTATTGATACTAATCAAGCTATACAAGTTGATTGATTTCCTTTGAATTATACAAATTCAATTTAGAGTAAATTGTTATACTTTTCCTTGAGACCAATCACCTTGGTCGATAGTTCTTTCTTGTTTTCATTATGACTGATTGAATTCTAATGACTTTCGATTTGAGTAGAGTAGGTCAAGGTCATAGCTCTGTTTTTGGTAGAGGCTGATAGGAAACAACAACGACACCGGTAACCTGTAGTCGTAAATGTGATTCTCACGCTTCAGCGTCCATTGTATATTCCAAGTTTGGTATGGGATATACCTCTATGGCGTAAGTCCTGTAAGATTGAGGCACTGTTGTGCATTGTTCACTTTACACCGTTTTCGGCCTCAAGCCGAAGACAAGGAAAGAGGTGTGTACATGTCAAAATGTTTTGTAGAATGAGATTTGAAATAAATTCCTTTGTACCCCTCCGTCATCCTTTGTGTAGTAGACTTCGTGTACAATGATATAGCATACATATTTGGTCTGTTCTAATTCCATGAAAGGGTAAGCTTGGTTTTGGAGGTGTTACAAAGTTTGTTTGCTGGGTTAATCGACTGGATAACCAGGGTCATTATGAGTCTTCTTGTAGTAGTTGGTGGCTACTTCACTGAACGGCAAACGGGAGGCCCATCACATATTATTCATACAAATTGCATACTATGAAACTCCCAAAGACACAGCCACAAGAGCACAGCATGGTCCATCCTATCAGAAACACTAACCGACCCACGTGGGGATTGAACATTCACCTTGGATTTTCACCTAAGGTTACATTTCCCGATGCTCTTCTTACTGACCGACTGGTATGCAAAAAGGTAATGTTCGTATGTCTTGTGTATAAAATAGATGAAAATGTAACTGGTGTGAGTCAGGTATTCGTATTCCTGATGTTGTTACTCCAGTAACAAAAAGCATTGTTCAAATACAGCAGATATATATTGAAGACTTTATCTATATCTTGTGTCACAGCTATATGTGACCCATATACAATTTTATGTGAACCAATGACTTGATATGATAATAAACATTCAAGGCCAAGGCTCCTTCTATGGGTATAAATTGTGTTACCAACAAAGCTCACTAGTTATACATTTAATACCCCAAGTATCTTTAAATCATCGAATCATGTTACGTTAAGGAGAATTAGAACAAAAAATATCCATGATAAGGAATACAATCGAACTTCATTATATCGAAGTTAGTGTAGATATTCATAAAAACTTCGTAATATTTCGAGTGGAACCATTTTTTAAAAAATCAAAATAACCCGAGTGGAACCATTAAAAATCGAAATATCCCGAGTATGCAAGGAAATCAAATGTATATTTTTATAAAATGTTCGCTGTTGGAACTAATTTTTACTTCCAATCGAGCAAGGTCTTTGCGTTATCAGATTTCGAGTTAACTAAGTTCGACTGTACATTTGTATATGAAACATTTCGATTGTTTTATGACATGCTTACTATATTGTAATGGCCGTCTTTAAATGACCTTACCTGTTGATAGGACGTTAAACAATGCAAAAACACTGATGTAATCGAGAATTCATTTTGGCTAATTTGGATTGATATATGCATACACTAATGTCAGGTAGCTACAGGTATCAGATGATAGAAAAAATAAGAAGGGAAAATGAAAATGAATGGTAGGGAAAAAAATGAATCTTTCGAAGTCGCCAGCTTGCATTGGTGAAGGAAAATCACTACCCAACAACTCGTTAGGGATATTAAAAGTGGAAGTTTCTACTTTTCAGATAACCTGTCCTGAAGCCTGTAACTCGATCTGAATGGATGGATTAATGGACGTGTCAGAATTATTTTAAAGTCATCCGGATGTCAGGAAGTATGGCCATGGATTCCTTCACCAGTGAGGATATTTGAATTCATCTCAATATCATCTTTTCATTTTGTATGTTGTCTATGAAAGTGTAACCAATACCACACTGACGAGTATTCAGTTGTTAAATATTCTTTATTGTCCGGTTAGAGACCTAAAACAATATAATAAAATACGATTACACTCTTACTAACATTCCTCTCACACACATTATCTTACAATTGATCATAAATAGATAAAATATGTTAGAGGAAATAAGAGTGACTTACCAGGGATCCTGCGAGTGTTTACGATTACATGTCTGTTCACCTGGGCAGGTATCGCAAGAATGATACCTGTACAGGTAAATGTTGGACAGGTGGCGGGAAAAGAAGAATGGGGTGGTTTAGCCAATCGCACGCTCACATGCTCACGATACATGTATTACTACATCTACCGGTGACCCCATGACCTGAATATATAATATATACCCAGGTTACATAAGGTACATATTGTCGTAAGTTTATTAATGTTAGTAATCTTTGTAATGCTTTATTCCATGTCAATCTTAGTAAGAGTTTGTTCTGCCGATGTTGACATAGTCATGATAGAGGACGGAAGACATTTCATTTCCCATTGCCCATTATATAACATACAAAGAAACAAAATGCTTAGATATCTGTTATGGTATAGACATATTACATACGAAAGCCTTATGTACGGTGATAATTCCTTATACAGTGTATATAAGATCAAACGAAGCCATTTGTAAACATTTTCAAAACTGTATTGTTGATAGTGAAAGATTTAAATAAGTACGTGTACAATTCAATATACATGTTTAATATTCATAGTATCATCTGTCTGCCCGTTATCTTTTACAATGAGTATTTTAGTCGCCTTAACTCACACCGGTTTTTAGTTCTTAATCACTTAGAGCTATATATATACACTGACAAAAATGATAAAATACAAATGTAACTGATATATATGTACATCTGTGTATATACATTGTATATATAGACCGCTGTAGTTCCATATAGGATATCCCGTGTGGTACATATCAATACATTGATAAAAACAACGTACCAGCTGTGTAGCCTATCGTCGACAATGAGTTTTATGTATAATACATGAAAAGTTTGTCAATGAGGAAAACATGCAAAAACGGGAAGACATGCGACATTCTGTAAAGAGCAATAGGAGTGTTGCTCGGCATGCTAGGACAAGGGAAATAACTCTCATAAGGTTTCTAGTCTCTTTTGACTGCTCTGTTGTGTGTTAATATATATACAAGTTCTGGGATCAACTCTTTAAGGGTTTAAATGGTGCATTTTAATATCAATAAATAATCAAATATCTATTTTTTCTGGTTTCCAATTGTATATCAATAATAAATAATAGCAACAACAACTATTCTGGATTGCGTGGATCATTGCATCTTCTGGGTCTATCATTATACGTTTTAGCAATGTTCATATTTTTATACTCGCACATGTTACCACTGTCCATCTTCACTGAGTTTGGTTTTGACCAGTTAAGGGCGGTATTCATATTTTTTAGGTGAATCTAGTCATTGAGGTTCTTTATTGTTTTGTGGGTTTATAGAATATCAGGTTTGTTTTTGCTTCCATAGCGATGTTTCTTGGGGATGGTGTATGTATACATATGTAGATTACCAAGTACACTCCACCGTATAATCACCTTAAGGTTGTCCGAGACTTTCCAGTTTAACACATCATGTTGGTCTAGACCGCTCTGACAGTTACTTGCCAAACACCATATTCATTTTTACTAACGATGTAGATAAGACAAATAAAACATATATATCCTATTGTCCTTTGTCATAATCTCATTTGTTTACAGTATTTGATCCTGGTATATACGTCATCATTCTGGAGGTTAGAAATATTTGCCTGAAGTTCTCTTGATAGGACGTACTTAACGGACACTACACGAGGCAGGTTTGTGATTATTTAGATATAGTTGCATCATTGAGAAGTGTTCTGTACCAAAAACTCCTTTGATTATATTTTCAGAAAATCAGTATTTTTCAACAAATATTTTCATCATTGTCCGTTAGCTAGATTGTTCTTTATATATACATAGTGTTCATAAAATTTCCACCCTTCTTTGTTTTGATGGACAATTCGAGATCCATTATCCTATACTGACAAGTGACCAGATGAAAGTAGAGACACATTGGCTTTGGTGGTCTCTAAACATCTGATGTTTTGTTGCTGTGACTTGACATTGATATTGTATATAAACAAGATTACATGCTTAGAACATGACACACACACACTACAGCTGCAACCATTACAATCTAATTTGATCCAAGCATATCTAGTTATTAAAGAGATTGTCAAAACTGTAACCGCTTTGACCCATCCGTACACCCACCCCCCTCTTCAATCTGTGCAAATCAGTAAAGGGACATTCTTCTTTAAAAAACATCGTCGATATGAAAATGATTTGCAAGCACATAATTACCACTTAAGTTTAATTAATTTATGCGGTGAAGAAAGAAAAGTAAACCCTGATGCCAGCCTTCCTTTTACAAACACAAACAGACAGATAGACACCCTGGCTCCAGTAAAACAGGCTCTGTATATAAAGGTAAGAAATACACATTAATGTTTTGAAAATAGGTCTTTATTCCTCTTAAATTCTGTACCTATTGTAGATAATTAAAGAGTTAACGCTTTGTTATCACTATTTTATGTTGGCAGATATTGGTTTTGACATGGATCAGCGACTATAACAAAACTACGGTGAAAATATACAATTTGTATCTTAGACAATGGAATATCTTGAGTCATTTTCTAAATTTCAGATTGGTACCATGTTAGTATATAGGTCACGAAGTTTTTGATTATGGTATAGTTTGTTGGTCTTGGCATTCAATACAAAATTAAGTTTCATTTATCAGAGGAAACATTAGCAATGGGAGGTAATCCCCATAAAGCTATTAGTCAAATAGAATACCACATGATTAAGAATATTCACAAATATTCGCGTGGGTTCGTGGGATTCATTTCATCAATAACTAGGCGCATATGTGTCAGAATGTGAATGTTCCGGAAAGGCTTGATCTAGCCTCCCCAATATTTGTAAATATTCGCGTGACTATAGGATATTATAATTAAAATTATAGGGACGGCGGTTTAATCCAAGTAACTACACTTTCTAATTTCAATTGGTACAGTTAGTAATGGTCACAAAGTTATTG